>NC_091456.1:99661533-99833564 GCF_027789765.1 Dendropsophus ebraccatus
AATGTATAATTATGGAGGCATACCCTCAAAACATATTGTGGTATATACTAATATATTGTAAAACAATGTTCTGGGAAGTCCATACAACGTCTAGTTTTTTTATAGAAGGGTTTAAAAAACCATCACAGTCCACAACCCACATGTTGTATAGAACAGCTGTTGGTTTATTTCCACTATGTCAAAGACTAAAGATGGTGACATATAGCAAAAGGAACTAGACAGTTATACACTCAGGTTAACTGTTTCTATGGAATTACTGATAACGCTTAAATATGGTTGAACTATATAACTATACTATCATAGGACTTCTAAAACAACTATTTGCTTCTATAATACCATTTCATGCTTTCTTAGAAAAGGCCTGCTGAGCGTCATCTGGGACACAAGGCAATAAAGGTCATGGGCCTCAATTTACCACTATACCTGGGACTCATTTGGGAAAGACCATACATCTGAGCTACAGTGTTTTTTTCTATTTTTTAGGCTTTAAAGAGTATTCAGACTAAGAGACTGTGGTTCTACTCTGACCCTGGGATCTCAGGCACTGCCCTAATGCCTGCTTGGTCAATCCGCCTATGTTTTAATGGGCCTAATAAAAAGACTAGAATTATATTTTTATATCATTTTCCATTTTTTTTTACATTTTCCTGATCTTTAACAAACTGATTCACTTAACTGCAGAATCCCAGTACCCTATGAAATGAGGCTATAAAATGTAGGTACAAGAAATAAATATGGTAACATAATGATGAAACATGCAGTATAATGATATACTGTATATGCCCAAGGAATCAGACACATAGAGTATACTATGTACAGAAAGTGACATTTGGATGAGCATAAATCCATGGATGTACTGGCTGACCAATACTGTTTGTTTTTTTGTTCTTTTTTACATTTTCGTTACTTATATTTGGATACACATATGCACATATGCCATATGTTCACATGCAGTTAAATATAAGGTTATGCATCTGCCCGTATATTGAATGGTGTAATATGTATTCATGGGTAACTCATGCAGAATGGCACACGAATGTCAGTGACCCACTAAACATTCCACAATATTGCACTGATATAGTAGACACAGCTGATACAGCCCCCCTCCTTCTCCCCCATGCACCCACGCGGCACAGAGCTTCCTCCTCCCACTCCCTCCCATCTTGCATGCTCTGTTGCTCTCTTCTCTCACAATCTCCCTCCACACAGATGCACACTAGCCCCCCACCCCCCTCTCCCACAAGAGCCCCCCTCCCCTTCCCTTTCTCCTCACCCTCTGATTGGCAATTTCACATGCTGTCCAGCAACCATGAAAATTTGTGTTTGAAGCTGGAAGCTGCATCTGGTTGCCATGACAATGGGCAGTGCCGGCACGCGGTGTGCCAGGGCGGTGGTGATGTATTTTGCAAGGGTTTAGGGGACGCTCAGCTGCTGCAGACAGAGCTGGCAAAACCAGGTCAGGGAGGCTGGACTAAGCAGAGGAATGTAAGGACGCAGAATTGTATCATGATAATGAGTATCCAAACACACAGAACAAACATTCATTGCTACCCAAATATACATCAATGAGGATATGCACAAATACAACAATGACATGAGGCCCAGGAAGACCAGATACACATGAAAACAATGGTCCATGCAGAGTATGGACATCAGTGTTCAAGATTGTGCCAGTTACAATGGAAACAATGAGTGATGGGTACAACCTTCTGCATAGGGATGTTGTTTGTCCTCTGATATACACAACATGCTACAAAACCACAGAAGCCTTACTAAGCTAACCAAAGCCAGCCAGAAATTACCTTCATTGCTTGATCATACATGGAAAGATGTTCTGACAAGCAGACAATGCAGAAGGGAGTGCATTTTAGTCAATGTCCTGATATTACATAGCAGGATGTCCACTACTATCACTATGGATTATTATTATTATTATTATTATTATTGTATTCCAGTTGGTCTGAATTGAAATTCTCTGCAATTCTGGATTTCTCTAGTTGCCTTTATTTTTAGACCAGAATTACAGTAGTCAATGCTTCTTAACATCTCAGGGGCAGACATGCTATGTATTTGTAAAGGAGTTCTATAGGCAAGACCTAGGGCCATAAAACTGTATTTCCTTCTACTATCTAGGGACCATGGTTGACTTGGCTTACGATTGCAGAGGGATTCTGGTCCAAAAAAACACAGTAAAGGGCTGTTAATAAATTGTTGAATGGCAAGGGTCTTACATACTGTTTTGCACAGGGGCGCTCTCTATAGGTTTTAAAGTGTTTTTTTCCCTTAAATTGTCAAAATCCTGACCCATCTGTTTTAGTAAATACTTATAGGTACTTGTGTTTCTTATGAAATAACATCTGGAACATCTTTTCTTATAACTTTGTGTTGTGCCACTTCTCTGTTTTTCTTACCAAAATGTATGACTAAATAACCAAGTGGGTGTTGGCTGCGTATCCCTACACCGTCTGAGACCATCAAAGCTCATCAGGTCAGACAGTATACAGGCACACCCTCAACTAGTAACATCCAGTGGGCTATTAAGTCATATTTCTAGTAAGAGTAACAGAAGAACAGTGGCACAATGAGATATAACAAAAGAAAAAAAATCCAGAATTTTTATTTAACCCCTTAAAAACCCATGACTTCATCTTTGTCATGTCCACCTGTGTCTAGGTGCACGGTGACAAAAATGAATGTCATGCTATATGAAGCTAGCTCATGTGCTAAGCTCACTTCGCAGACAGTGAGTGATGGCTGCTATCAGCAGCTGGCACACACTGTCAAATGACAGACATCAGTGATGACACTAATGTTGGCCATTTAATTTCTTAAATCCGGAGATCAATAGTAATTGTAGCATTCAAAAAATGAATTGATAGGAGCGGCACTTGTCCAATGTCCTGCCAGCACCTTTGCAACGTGTCAGTGGGGTGCCGATTTGTTACCATGGCGTTGATCAGTATTAGAAATCTAGTGGTTGCCTATAAAAGTCCCTTATAAGAACTTTTATAACAGTTTATGGTAAAATGGATGAAGTTACTACAAAGTACAATTGGTCCTCCAAAAACAAGCCCTCATATGGCTCTGTACATGAAAAAAAAAAGATATTGAGGAAAAAATAAAAGTGTAGAAGTGAAAATTGGTTAGGCCCTTAAAGCCCAAACAGGTTGGATCATTAGTGGTTAATGAGATTAAGAAGTACCAACTAAAACAGATAGGTCAGGAGAGGTCGCAGGTCCTCTTTAAGGCAAATGAGACTACAATGCCACCTTTGAATTAGCTTCTAGCTATATTTGGCTTTGCTTTTGCTTGAACATGCTGAATAAATAATGGGCAGGCATCACTTTTTGGAGATGTGAAGCCAGCTGTCACTTTGCAAAAATGGCTTCTGCACATATGGTTCACATTTTGTTCTATATATATGTAGGTCAAACCTTACCCAGATGTCTGGCATCCAGGTGATGTCATCAGATCTAGATCTATATAGGCATTTGTATAGATTCCTAGATTCAATTTTTCTGCTCATTTGGTGATATTGTTTCTTAGTGTGTAGACTATTTAGTATTGTGGATTATTTGTACACTTTAGGAATTATCATTGCTTGTGGGTTATTTATACATTGCACTTGCACTTTACTTATACACGGTGTGTGATATACTTGGATTGGGCTGTCATTGTGGGTGGTACCATACCAGGTACCCATTGGTTTGTGGATTTTTAATTGTTTTTAAGCTTGTGGGATCACTGATTTCTAATATTGTACCTGATAAAATAAATAAATAAACTTTTATTTATTATACTTTTGGTGTGCTATGGTATCAATTGGCAAAGCTTTCTCTTTTTGGTATAGTTGCATGTCAGCCATAGACGTCACATAAAAAAATTATGGTCTGCTTGGTTTTTGTTGCAAAATCTTCCTGTGTATGACCAGCAATGAAAGTGCATATACATCCAGTAATAATGGATACACTGATTGTAAGAATGCAGACAGTCACTGCACGCTTTGCCTAATTTCATGTACAATGTTGCCTTGCATTGTTAGGGTAGGTGTACACACTACAATTTTTCATGAGATCCGTCATCTTCAATGAACTATAGCATCTGTCCTGTTGTAACTCAAATTAATGGTGATAGTGTGTGTTCTAAGTCAAATTGTGCTGCCAGCTGTGTGTAAACAGGAATATACTTCAGTTGTCAACATAGGGATGGCTGTTCATCTAGTACCAGACTCATGAAAATCCTTTACAATCGACACACATGTATACTGGTTGTCAATCATCATATGTCTGACATGAAGAGAATCATAGCGTGTAAACCCATCCTAATACACTGCACACTGTAAGGGAATCAGGTTGCAGAAGTGGTTCCAAACTATGTCCAGTTGGCAATGATACACGAATGTTTCCGAAAAATATAATTGGAGCACCTATGTTTTATTACAACTCATCTATCATGCTTTAGGCTATATACTCTATAGATAATGATAATGAGTATGTACACATTGATGGTGGTTGTGCCTCCCAGTGCGATGCTGTAATAATGAACATACTGTGTTGTATAATGACACCATGTATCTGCACATTGATAATGAACATGCTGGGATCTGGGATGTAACAGAATCAATGTCATTAATGAACAGACAGCTCTGGATGGTGATGGATCCTTTAACAATGAGCAGAAGACACTGCTTGACCCTGGTAAGGGGTAGTCTAACAGGATACATACCTCCCCGACTCTCGCTGTCTGCTGGCTTCACCTGAATTGGTCGTGCCATCTGGAACCAGAGAACACTCGGGATAAATGTTTCTTACCCAAACCTTTAGCCATTACCCAATTTAAAAAAGAAGATATGGGCCAAATGTAAGAGTTTGAAGTGTAGCGTAGATATTCAAATATGTCTAGTACAGAGAATTGTGTTCATAAATAACAGTAAGGTAAAAAAGACACTTCTATCTTCCATATGACTTGATATTGTCACATAGCTGTCATCAAATGATTCAATGGAAAAAGATCTGCAGATGAAATGTAGCTTTGTTAGGATAAAACTCTACTTACTATAAGAAAGACTAACAGCATTGTACAAAGATGAAGAAACAAAAACATACATGTTGCTCTAGTCAGGGATTTATAGCTAAGTAACTTTGCTTGTTGCTGATTCACTAATAACAGGCTCGTTCAGGTTTGTGCTGGAGACCCTGTAGAGATACACTATTGACATCTACCCAGTTCTGCAGACAATCCTTATATGTCTATAGTAAACATAGTCTACAGATTCATCCAGCCCCACAACAAAATCCAGAAGGCTAGATTGTGAGCTCCATAGCAGCTGTATACGCCACTGACTATTAGTCATGGATCATAAATGCTACATTTCCCTTTCCATGCACAATGCTGTATACTAAGAGATTAGAGCCTCATTAGAAATCCAGGAGCTCCTCCCATCTGGGGCAAAGAAACCCTGAAGTCTAGGAATTCTCTAATGTCTTATGAGTTCTATGGAGTAAAATAAATGTCCTAGTAAATGAACACTATGCACTGTAATACAATGCCATTTCAAAGTTAAGGGGAACATGTAACCGTGAAAATGCAGCATTATTATATACAGCAGGAGGTGAGTTTTGAGAGAAAAGAGTCAGTATAACTTAATGATAGTCATTGAACACCCACTAGATTCCTAAGCCACATCAAATGGGATTTCTGTCAGCCTCCCTGTATAAATGTGCATAGAGAACGCTGTCCATCACTGATCAAGACTGCCCAGTGGACTCCTATACCCACAATACGTATTGAAATAAATTAGTTATTTCGAGTCTTTTCCCATAAAATCATACACTGTAACAATCTGGTGGGCCTAGCTTATTGTTTATGGTGTCTGTACACAGAGAAGGAGATCCTGTCTTAGTGTGCAGTGTAAAAAGCTGCAGCAGCATGGAAGCCATGATAAATATGTAGTGGAGAGGAAGGAAGCACTTTTGTCTCATAAGATATATTTAAAAAGTTTCTTGTTTCCTGTAACAATGGTGGCTATTTAAACAATATGTCACAATTACTACACAGATAGGTTATGTTCACACGTTTTTTCATCTCCGTTTAAAATGACCCCCGTAATTTTGAGTCTAAAATTACTGACGTCAATTAACTGTCTAGCCTTCCCTGCAATGATGGCTGTTGGTACATTATTCTAGTTTGGGGTTACTAACTGCCCTTTGGGTGTGGCTTTATTGAAAAGTACATTGAATTTAATAGTAAAAACAGAGAAAGAACAGTGAAAAAAGAAAAACTGTGTGAACAACTAATAGAAAACGTCCGCTGTTTGCAAAAGATGTCCGAAAATAATGATCATGTTCTTTATTTTGATGTCCGCTGTGATAACGTCCGTTATTCAATACATTGTGTGCATTGAACATCCATCTTTCCATTGAATGCAATGCATTGCCATTGCAGTGAATTAAATTGCGGCAAAAACTGACATTATTTTAAATTTCAAAAGCGGACGTCTTTTCTCTATTTTTGACGTTGTGTGAACATAGCCATACAGTTCTTCAAGCACTCAAATAACCCAGCATTCTTTGCCTGTTTTGTGTTTCTACCCAGTATACTTAGTTTCCTGTTAAGTAACAATGTATCGTACAGTAATCTGATGGGTCAGGACAACAAAAAAGAATTTTTAGTACCTTCTGTGTCCGGGTGAAAGTAAGGTAATTCCACAGTGATGTGGATTCGGAGCTCCTAATTTGTTTATTATTTACTGGTGTCACCGTTTGCTGTAAAGCTGTTCAGATCCCTTTCCAGTAGCCCCCTACTTCAGGTTGAAGATAAACAATCTTGTTTGCAATCGTTTACAGTTAGTCGTTAATCGCTAAAAATCGCTCCGTGTTATAGGACCCCAAGGGTCCTATTACGCTGAGCTATTTTTAACAACTAACGATAAACGATCGCAAACGAGATTGTTTATCGTTAACCTGAAATCGTTCACCATATTACACAGAACGATAATCATTAGTTACGGTCGTTACTATGATCGTTATTGCAATCGTTACTAAGAACGTTTACTTCTTCTGATCCCAGCAAAACAATGGGCAATGTGCAATTACACTGAACGATTAGTGAAAAATGCGGAACTTGAGGGAACGAATGTGGAATTACAGCGAACGATTAGCGAACTATTAACGATAATTTTAGGTTCAGATCTAAATCAATGATCAACGACATATGAACGATTTTTCGATCGTTGCCTGCAATTACACAGAATGATTATCGTTTAAATTCGAATGATTTAACAATTTTTTGCACGATAATCGTCCCGTGTAATAGCGCCCTAAGGCGTATGTGCAGGGCAGTAAAATCTGTTGCATGGTTGTGGCCGTCCATCCCCTTTAGTGATCTTATCTCTAATGCCAACAATGGGTGCTGCACACCGCTATTCCTGCATATGGCAGGATATATAGTTCCAGGATATATAGCTGCACATTCCCTTTAACCACAGCTGCCAGTTTGGTGGTTAAAGGGAATGTGTCACCTACATTTTCTTTTACTGATTAGAATCAGATACTGAAACTTGTTCTTTTATTATAATCTGTTTCTATTTTCTGACTTAAAATTCTTTTATTTCACTTTTTATACATTATTATTAGGGCTGCCATATTGCTAGAGCTGTTCTTAACAGCATTTTGTGACATGCTTCACAGCAAGACTCATGGACATAGGCAACAACAGACAGACTCTGTCCCCTTGAGATGAATGAAAAACATAATTGTTTGTGCTCTGTGACCTTTAAAGAGGTCACTCCACAGAGAGCTGCTATTGTCTTGTATTGATGCTGTCTACTGGTGTCACATGTTGCTGCAATGCTGTACAGATCACTTTACAGCAGCTTCTTCTCATCACCACAGACACAACAGGAAGTCTCAGCTTAGAAGTTAAAGGGGTAGTGCAGCACTAAACAATTATTCACAAAATAACACACATTACAAAGTTATACAACTTTGTAATGTATGTTATGTATGTGAATGGCCCCCTTCCCCGTGTTTCCCCCCCACCCACGCTAGACCCGGAAGTGTGGTGCATTATAGTCACCGCATCTCGTGTCGACCGAAGACTACAGACGGGGGTCGACATGAGAGGTGAGTATAATGCACCACACTTCCGGGTCTAGCGTGGGTGGGTGGGGGGGAAACACGCCGCACTACCATTTAGCACCGCACTACCCCTTTAAAGTTTTCAAAAGCCTTAAAGCGAATGTACCATCAGGTACATTGCATTAAGATTTGTACATCAATAGACTGGCACTGGCACAGGGATGCTGATGCAGAGGTCTTTTTTTTTTGAACCGTGGCTGGGTTCCTGCGCACAGCACTGGCCTGGCTTAAAGCACTGGAGGTGGGCCCACCTCCTCCCCAGAGTGACAAAACCCCCTCCCCTGTGATGCGGTTCTATTAGAATCAATAAACTTGTATGATATATAATATTACCTCTAAATAAAAAAAAGCTAACAAAACGCACATGTTAATATATGACTTCCTCTTTCTTTTTTAACAGATTGTCCCTGCTCCCTCGAGTTGTTTACCTAACATTAACACTGTGAATTTGTAATAAGCTCATGTACATGGTATGCCCACCTAATGCAAGACATGCAGGAAAAAAAAGGTTTCCCCCTTAAGTGTCATAGTGTACAAGTTAAGATCACAGCTCTGCACATGATTACAACTTCTGCACCATCTGCTTCAAGACCATTCACACCAGGCCTAAAATACCCCTGTGATATAATGAGCAGATACAAACAACAGACAATTCTCCTAGTCAATCTTCTTGGATATGGCTTGTAAGGGGGAGCCCTTGAGGTGGTATTATACCTTTAGAAGGATGTATTAAGACATCCTTATTTGCCATGTCTTTGGATCACCATAGGAAAACTGCTGACGTATTTTTGGTCCTCCCTCTACTATGTGTAATCATAGGAAGAGCAATGTAGTAATCATAAAATTATGCAAAGGTGGGTGCAGCATTTACCATTAGGTATTCATACTACTAGAAAGTGTACTTCTCTAGCATTTCACCTACCTCCAATAATTAGTCACTTGAGTGCTTATGGAATTTCCTGAGGAGGGGGAAGATATGGTGTCATGGCACCACTCAGCTACTGGGAGGGTAATGAGTTTGGCTGGGATGAGGAGCCAGTTCCACGCAATCCACCACCATCAAACTGGGAAGCTGTATTTGGCCCCGGATTATCAAGTAGGTGTCTGGAATGTAGAAATCCCAAAGAGGCCATCAAGCCATACTGAGCATGCATCTATCCTAGGGAGGCTGTCAACCCATACTGAACATGCAGCTATCCCAGGGAGGCCTTTAAGCCATATTGAGCATGCAGCAGTCCCACTCAGGCCTTTAAGCCATAATAAGTGTGCAGCTGTCCCAGAGAGGCCATCAAGCGTGCCTGAGCATGCATTAGGCCCAATGAGGCCTTCAAGCTATACTGAACATGCCGCTGTCCCAAAGAGGATGTCAAGCGTGTCTTGGCATACAGCAGTCCCTCTGAGGCAGTCAAGCCATCCTGAGTGTGCAGCAGTCCCAATGAGGCCTTCAAGCTAGCCTGAGCCCACTCCAAGTGGCGTAAGTTCATTTCCAGGCCCAGCTGCTGGCCCAGACAGGGAGTTTGAAAAAAGAGCGACACTTGGGCCCAAAACGCTTTCAAAGAGACTGGACACTCCTCCCTGGTGGCAGAACCTACTCCCACCTTAGAAGTATAGGAGCTGGTTCAGGAGAAAGAAAGTGCAGGAGTGGGCAGTGCAAAGACGTCTGGAATGGCTGAACTCGGAATAACTGTGTCCTGAATGAGAGGCTTGGTCCTGTAATTTTATTAAGTGAGAACATATGATGTTGTCAAGGATCACACTGCCAAGAGAGACTACCTCCCGGTCTACATGCGTACACTATTATACTGAGGCCACGCAGATAGTGGCCTTCTGCCGTCAGCTGGCCAGGTGTGTTGCCTTGAGAACCTCCTTCATCATCAAAAGAACCTGAGGTGTGAGAGGAGGAAGAACCACAACACCCTGCGCAGGCCCTGCTGGAGATGTTTGAGGGTCTGTGTTGGACACCCACGGCACAAGCCATGCAGCCAAATCCACCTAGCCAGTCCCTTATACATTTAAGGCGGTTCCCAAGTCGGCACACTCCATCTCATCTTCTCATATAGTGGCATTCTCCAAGTTGGCGAACACCATATGAATGAAACTGTTTGGTGACTATTTTATGCAGAGACTCTAATGGATGCTACTTGCTATGTGCTAGAGGACTTGTATCTGTAGGTACGCCACAGATAAAAGACTTTTACCCATTTTACCTGGTGTTCTAGTAAAGTTGCTGTTGCACAATAATACCTAGTCTCTAATACCTAGTTTCTATAGCACCTCACCAACACCAAGGGCATGATTATATGCCAATAATCCACCCCTCTCCTAGGTAAAGTTAACCCAGCGAGTTACCTGTCAGGTGGCCTGTTCTAAAACAGTGTCTGGCAGCATCATAAATCTCATTGCCAGTAACCTGACAGTTGACAGTTAACTTCACTCAGGAGAGCTGTGGACAGCGTGTACTAACACACAAAATGATAGGAGCCGAGCCATATCACAGCTCCACAGCTTACACTACTACCCACACACTATCCTCTCTCTGTTCCCGATACCTAATCAACCTTCTATAAGCATATATGTTGGGTACTGGAAGCCCATTAACAGCTGCAAGGGATTATGGATAACCCCTTACACCCAGGCTTTTGATGTAATGTAATGTACAATGTGTGGCCGTCAGCTATATTATGTTACAGTACATACATTTGTATGTTTCAGCCACAGTAGATACTCCAAGAGACAGCCATGTATAAATAACATTATACAGTAGAGATCACATGTGTGACCACACATAACAGCTATTTACTGTCATATTTATAACACATTTGTGCACCTGAAAAAGGTTACACAACACCTTTTAATTAGGGATGGTCCGAACAGAGTTCGGTTCGGGTTCGTACAAACCCGGACTCTCGGTAATGATTCCCGCTGTCTGCCCGCTCTGTGGAGAGGGTGGATACAGCGGGAGGACCGCCTGGAAAACTGGGATACAGCCATAGCCACAGGCTGTATCCCAGTTTTCCAGGCGGTCCTTCCGCTGTATCCACCTGCTCCACAGAGCGGGCAGACAGCGGTAATCTGATGCCGAGCGTTCGGGTTCATACGAACCCGAACCTCGGCAGTTTTGGATCATCCCCACTTTTAATATTTATCAAAAGTTTTGTAAAAACGTATAACATAAAAACAACGCTTATTCCTGCATATGGAGTAAAGTACCTTTTTTTCCCAGCTGAATGTTGAGTGCCCCCACTGACAGTTTTAGTGTCATAACATCCATGATAAATGTCAGTATGCACCCAGTATGCTAAAGGCATCTTAATCAATAGTAATCAATGTGGTGGATTATATGTCGTTAGATGTATGTATGTATGTATGTCGTTATGTTTTTTGATTTTATGACTTCTCTACATTCCAATTTTCATAGGGCAGATTAATAAGACAGCCTTCCTATAACTACGTGAATCTTCAAAGTACAGTAAATAAAGTTTTTCTCTGCTCTGTATTGCACGCTCTCTCTTCTCCTCGCTTATCACTCTCTAAACATATCTCTCCTTTTTCTGTCTGTATGTTTGTGTAGGTCTCTGTGCTTCTGCCTGAGGCTTTGCATCTGTCTCTCTATATTTCTGTGTCACTGGCTCTGTACTGTATCATCTTGGTCTTGCTCCCATGTCATTCTGCTCTTTGTGTTTGCATGAAGCAGCCTTGCTAGCATTTCATCTCCTTTTCACCCTTTTCTCTCTTTATCGTCCTCTGTCTTTTCCTTTGAATTACTCTCGTTCTTATGGCAAACAGTGGCCATGTTCCTCTGGCTGCTTTCGCATTGAAAACATAGTCAGGCACTCATAACCGCTTGTTCCCAGCTGCTTTATATCCTGGAAGGAAACGCAAACCTTCCTTATGCCCTGCATGGTCCCTGTTACAAGTTAAAATCTTTAGAAAAGCCACGAAGCAGGTGTAGTCATGCACATCAGTGGGAATATGTGGAGTCTACCTGAAGCCTGGCATGATTACTATACACATTGGATATCCCAAGCAACACCTACCAAATTATTGACACTTAAAGGGTCAATACGTACTGAGAAACGTAACTCTGCTACATCTGTGTATACATATGATATATGATGATGTTATTGTTGTTTTACATACAAAGATTTACATGTCCAACACAAAACATTCAGAGCACAGCATACATTACAGTATTCTTCAATTGCACTACATGACTACGCCTCACAAAGAGAACGCTCTATTTACAATACATGAATAAACACAAAGACACAACATGCAGAGTCATGTAAGACAGTACACATCATCACACACATAAAATGCCGAGCAATGCATGAATATATTTGAGATGAGTCTTCTCATGCATAGTAATGTATACCAATAGAGCAGGGGAACATATATTTGTAGAGAGACATACACACTGCACACACATTGTGCTACCCTGTACCTCTCCCCTCCCCCCAGACCTGTCACTCCAGCTATAACAGCACCTCTCTGAAAAGGATGGGGTAACCATGGAAACGACTATTCACCGCACGGAACCTGACATTTACTGTCGCTGTGGTAACCAGCGCTTAGAGGCACACGCCACTTGTACCTCTTTTTTCAATATCTGTGTATGAGTGCTTGTGTGAAATGCATAGAAGACAGCATTCTGTGATAAGGGATAAACCAGGGGAAACCCAAAGTGGTATACAGGGAAGGCTACATACATGCACATCAAGGCAACACTGCACAATATAGAGAATGTTGTATCACATAGAATTGGAGAGAAGAATACAGTATGGGCTGGACTCCATCACTATCTGCCACACACTGATCAGCCATAACAATAAAACCACTGACGAAAGTCGCCAGTAATATGACACCTGTCAAGAGGCAAAACATGTTGGCATGTGTTGGCTTGGTGTCAAAAATCCCAAGATCTCAATTCAAATGTGCATCTAAGGAATCTCCGGGAAAAACAGGTCTGATCCATGGAAGTCCCACTACACAACTTACAGGACATACAGTAATAGATCTGCTACTAACATCTTCGTGTCATATTCCACAAGACACCTTCTCAGGTCTTGTGGAGCCTGAAGACACCTGTTTAATATAGATTACTTGCTTGTGGATGGGTACAAATCTATCTAACCTCTATCTATCTATCTATCTATAACTAGTGTGACTTTATTGTTACAAGGTACAGTATCTAAGCAACCTGTTAAACATTAGCCTGATGTCTCTTTCCTGCACGATCTACAGTCAGAAGTGGGATCAATGCATTTAGTTTCCTGCCAATAAAGGAGGAAGCAGAGTTGTGTTCTGAGCAATTACTAATACCCTATGAATTGGCTCATGGCTAATACATCAAAATACTGGGGTAGTGAGGTAGTCAACAGCAAGTGTACTCTGCATCTGTGGGTCCTGTCCTTGGGAGCTTTAAAGAAGACTCACCATTTGCCCATTGTCTTAAAGGGGTACTCCAGAGGGGGGGGCACTTTTTTGCTGGGACCGGGGAGGAGGTGGCTGAGGGAAAAGACGCCCACTCACCTCCCTGGTTCCAACGGCGGGTCCCGTATTGCGGCGCTCTGGTGCCCGGTTCCCTGCCGCTTCTGGGAGTCTGACGCGGGCCCGAGACGTGACATCTCAGGTCCACTCAGTCCACTCAGTGAAGGAGGCGGGATCCGTTTCAAGTCCGGTCAGATCCCGCCTCTGTCACTGAGTGGCTGAGCGGACCTGAGACGACACACCTTGGGCCCGCGTCAGACACCAGGAAGCGGCCGGGAACCGGGCACCGGAGCGCTGCGATGCGGGACCCGCCACTGGAAACAGCAAAAAAGTGCCCCCCCCCCCCCGCTGGAGTACCCCTTTAAAGCTAAGGCACAGTGTGGTTGGCCATGTTCATTATGTTACATTCACAAGTCCCGCTTCACTACCACTGTTGCTCATAGCTTTCCATAACAGTAGATAGCCTCAAAAGTACATGGAATGTCTATAGTAAACATAGGAAGGATCCACGTGCACAGTACATGGGATCCCACATACATGGGGGAAGATAAAACCAAATCCTACATATTTATTAGATTAACCAAACATAGAACAGCTGTGTTCTATCCCAGAACAATGGATAACATAAAACCCCTTATTAATTATTCCATGACTAGATAATCCACAGAAAAACGATAACATAAACATTTGCTGATCACAGATTTAATTCTTGACACATACTGACGTGTGAATGTGGCCTAAATGTCTACATTGGCAGGGACCCACTGTCAAGTAGGTGACAGACACACAGTGGCTTTATCATTTTTTGTGACACCGAAATGGCCCCCAAAAGGATCTGTAACACCTTCAGATGTACAGTATGCATGGGGCCATATGAACTGCATGTGTGAAATGATGTGTGGAAGGGGCCATAATGTCACATGATTCATCTGAATATAACAATTTTTAGGATCCAACTTTCACCACATGAGCAACATAGAATGTTTTTTGAAGGACAGAGGGGCTTGGCTCAAAAGTAGGGACTTTCCCTCCAAAAGAGGGAAACCTGGGAGGTATATGCTTATGCTCTATTCAGATTGAGGAATTAGGAGGGCAAATAAACCCCTTGAGCTCGAACCTTCAACCCCCAATTTTTGCAGTGTGGCAGCGACTACTGCTATTAGGAAATATTAGTGCCATGAAAGTATGGACCTGGTCTGCAACAATGTTTAGTTTGGTGGTATGTGTAAGGGCCTGTTCACACTGCTTTGTTGCATCTTACATTCGTTTTGTTGGCCAAATTAACCATGGCAACAGGAGGCAATGGAAAGGCATCATGTTTAAAAAATTCCTTTATTTCTAACATTAAAAGAAAAGAAAAAAGGCTTCAACAAGATTCTTTACTGAAAGTATCCCATCCCCATGAATGTCAGAAAGCAAGGTTTCCCAGCAAAACATTTCACAGGGCATCAAAGCTTCTCTGCTGACCTTCTTCCAATAATGCACAAAGCTAGATTCACACATTATATTTTGGTCAGTAAAAACAGGAGTGGAGCCAACACTGAGAAGATCTGCACCTTTTCTATGACCAAAATACTATGTGTGAACCCAGCTTTATATTTTTTCCTCTGTGTACGTTTCCCTTCTAGGTTCGGCTTACAAATGCTGATGGTAATATCTGCTGTTCGAGAGGGAAAACTGCACCTGCGACTGTTGACGGTAATTAAAACAATCTAGTACACAATTCACATCACAGTCAGATAAAACACTGCCGTAATTTCAAGGTAAGGATTTTTTTCTCATAAAGCTTCTATTAGCCACTGGCCAGTGGAAAATCATGGCATTTGAAGTTCAGCAACAAATAGAAAGCTGCAGGTTGCATATTCCTAAAGTATATATATATATATATATAAAGCTCGGTGAAAACTCTAGAGGCAGCTTTTTCACCTACTAATTCCTTCAGTCTATAAACACTCATTGATTTAACAATTGAACAATTGGTGAATACAGACAGGGTCTAATGTGAATCTATTGGAAAAAAAAATCCTACAATTTATATTCCTATGAGAGCGAAGAATTCAGGCAACCTTTTCATAGTGGTGAAGGTACTCCCCCTTAAAGGGCCAACATCACCAATACTTCACCGAAAGTTAATGTTATAAATCTTGCTTGTCAGATGTATGAACAAGTATAACATACAGTATTACCCATACACAGTTTTTTTCTGTTTAGCATACTCTGATTTTTTTTTTTAAAGATGTGTTTCAGGTGAAAGCAAAGTAAACTTTGTACACTTTTTTCTTACTTCCTCCTCCCTCTAAAGGTCCCCATTTACTGTATACTTTTGTCAGCCGTACCTACCACTTGCTATAAAGTGTCAGTATAAGGTGTATGGGGCTCTCCTGAACAGAAGGGGTCAGGGACAATGATGCCACACTCAGGCTTGATATCTCCATCTCTTATGTCATTTGGATTGTATCCTCATTTTTACTTAAACTATTTGACTTGTCTCTCTTGTTTAGCGAAGCTGTCAGATACTTTACCATAATTTATACAGTATTTATGAAAACAGGTAAAAATAACTGCATTAGGACAAGGGTCACAAGCCCATTGACATCAGGTTGGGAACTGTCAAACTGAAAAAATAGGCTTGAGCTTAAAGGGAACCAGTTACATTAAATGCAGTCCAAACCACCACACATATGCTCTAGCAAAGGTTCAGTATAACTTTTGTTTGATTCATTAAAATCCCTGCTCATTCTAGTCTCAGTCTCAGTGACTGGCTGTTGTTTCTGTATGCACACTCACTGTCGGTCACTGAGAAGCCCCCACTAGACTCCTAAGTCCAGGATGAGTTGAGATCTGACAACTGTTGAGTTGACAACTGTTCTAGTGGATGTTTTCCCACAAAACAATATATATCACCATGCTTAGCATCTTCTGCTCTATTCTATACTGCCTGCAGGCGCTATTGAATTTTCAATGTGACAGGCTTCCGTTAATAAATCAGGCAGAGGCTGCACTTGAAAAAAAAGAGGACCAAAAGGAACACATCAAGGCTACTATATGGCCTTTGCAAAATTTATATATATCTCCACATATAAAATGTTCCCTTACTATAACTGTCTGGGGAAAAAAAGCTTTTCTCACACAAGGTAAGATCCTTCAGTCACCCATCTTTCCTGATACACAAAGATTAGCCTTTGTGTGTTCCGAATGGAAAAAAGAGTTTGCTGTCGGAAAGGATTGGGCTCCTGTGCATTAAAGGGGTACTCTGGCCAAGCTTGCTTTGTGAGCAGAAGCATTCTGTCACAGTGCGGCTGCACTCCAGTGCCGACACTTTGTGCTGTAATGTTAGCTGCAGTGGACATTTCTTGTTCCTGTCTGTGTCGTCCTCGTTTTCAAGCACAGCACGGCCGAAAGAGCGGAGCCATTGGCTCCGCCTCCCCTGTGACGTTCACAGGTCACATGATATTCCTGGATACGCTTTGTCACTGGCTTTAGGGATCATATGCCATCTACTGCTGAGGCCAGTGACTGACTACAGGGTATATGGGCAAACCCACAAAAAAGAACTATGCCGACAATATACCAGAGCACACCAAAGAATGTCAAATATAAAAGTACTTTATTATAACAGGTACAATATTATCAAAGTTTTTGATCCCATAGATTAAAAACAATTAAAAATAGCAGAACATGGGGGTACCTGGTATGGTACCACCCAAAATGACACCCCAGTAAGGTATATCACTCACCCTGTATGAATAACAAACTAATATATTGTGTAAATGTCCAAAGAAAGGGAGGAGAACTATGTCATTCCAATAAACAATGCTAGCATAAAATATGCAAGTCCTACAACCAAAAAGAAGACCATGTGATAAATAACAATCATAAATAAAGAAGTTAGTTAGTGGTCAAACCAAGTAGTCACGTATCACCAAAGAATATTAATGATAAAGACAGGGTGGTATGGGGGTGTCAAGGGAGAGAGTCCCACGCGTTCCGTCCGCCCAACCGTTTTATATTTGACATTCTTTGGTGTGCTCTGGTATATTGTCGGCATAGTTCTTTTTTGTGGGTTTGATTATGTTGGTTTTCATGTCGACTCCTTAGCACCCTACATTATCATTGGGTTGTGCATGTCCAGCACATATATTGGTTACAGGGTATATGGGCACATCATCTCTGCAGGTGAGTATAAAGGTGTCAGAGAGGAGAGAAAGCACTATACACAGCCGAGATAAAACAGCTGAGGATGCCATATTTTATTTTCTGACAATAGGAGACTGTATAAATATATATATATATATTTTTTTTTTTAAATTAGGGGATTATCTGAATCGGGCATCCCATATGAAGCATTGTGACAATGGTAGGAGACAGTAAGAACCTAAAGACATCTGGGCAGCAAACTCTGCATAGAATAGATGTGACCTGAAGTCATCTTCATAGCAGCTGAGGCGAAAGGAAAAGAAAGCAAAAATGAACAACTCCTATCAGAGAAGACGACACCTGTGAGTGCCTGGATATGTTTAGGGCCCTTTTACACAGAAACATTATCTGACAGATTATCTGCCAAAGATTTGAAGCCAAAACCAGGAACAGACTATAAACAGAGAACAGGTCATACATGAAAGCCTGAGATTTCTCCTCTTTTCAAATCCATTCCTGGCTTTGGCTTCAAATCTTTGGCTGATAATCTGTCAGATATTCTTTCTGTGTAAAAGGGCACTTACTCTGACTGCGTCTGAATGCACCAGGGCCCACAAGCCTTTAGCCCTAAGCATGGTTAGGGATGGGAGGGCCAATAAGGAGACCTTACAGCTTTAAGCACTCCAGGAGCTTGGGAACACCTCTTTAGCACTTTGCACTGGAGAATAAAAGCATTTTCTGTCATGGAAGCACAGACAGATATATAAAAGGTGCCATGTGTCTCCTTGACCTAACCACTATCCAACAGTGTCAGCAGTTTGGTGCATGAATTAGAGCTGACAGGTTTAGTTTCAATATCACTGTCTGACCTTACAAAGGTACTTTTGTCTGAAAGAAATTCTCCTTTGTGATATTGCTTCCACACCCAGATCTACAAGCACTGCTGGAGCTGTACTACTAGAATACTTTCCATGGCATCCTGCAAACACCACAGGTACCTATCTGAATGGTAAATGCAGCACGGTTTCACTTTCTGGCACAATCACCCCTACTGACATTTTTTTTCTGTATTTGATGATCAATGACAGTTTGATATATAATTTCCATACACTAAAGATGGAACATAAGCGTAGAACAGATGTAATAGCCTACAGCATGTTTTCTATATAAACCCTACATTTCTAATGGTATTCACTAGTATATACAAAGACATGTTATAATATAACAGATTGTGTGCAGAAGGGAAATGGAAAAGAGAGGACAAAACAACAGAGGAGATAAAAGGTGTAAACAATTTAGAGCAGAAAATGTGAAAACTTCCACCTCCTCCAACTGCTCAAGCATTTTGTTTTCTCTTTTATTTATCAAAAATAAACCTGCCTTTGTGACCCTTGGATCTGCGGGATGGATAGATGTTCCTTTTTATAATTTAAGGAAGATACATAATAAGTTTATATTGTGAGCACAATTATTAGGCAAGTATTTTGATCATATCATTAGTTTTTTGGGGATATTTCCAGCTCCTAGCTGTATAAACTTGTTATTAGATTAAAGCATATCAGGTGATGTCTATGGGTATTTGCATAATAGGGGAGGGTGTGGCCTACGGAAATAAAGACCCTATATCGGTGTGCATAATTAGGCAGCATTTGTTCCTCAAAACAAAAAAAAGATTTAAAAGACTCTGAAAAGACAAAACATGTTAAAGTGTAAAGCGCAAATGATGGTTTCCGGGTCGCCTGCTGTCCGCTGATGTCCTCTTCTTCAAATCTTCTGCTGATGTGCCTTGCACACAGGAAATGACTGCTTAACCCTTTAATTTATTTTTATTTTTTCACTCAACACATTTTTTGTGACCCTGTTCTCAATTTGCAAAGAAACCTTTGATGATTCTGTGATCTCATCCTAATATCTTACCAATTTAACAGCGCTGCGTCCATCTGAAAGACTTAGGCCATGTTCACACAACGTAAGTTATGTATTAATCACAGCCGTTGCTGCCGATGAACAACAACGGCCGTGATTAATACACAATTTACGTGCACTGCATTCTAAGGGAATCCTGGCCGGAGTGTATACACATAGTATACACTCCGTCCGGGATCGCTAGCCGCTGTACAAAAAACTGACACGTCAGTTTTGTGCGGCCACTATTCATTAAATAGCATCCACACATCCCTGACAGGTCACACAATGGAGCATGTGACTCTGAGTGTTTAATGGTGAATTGGGATGTGTGCACACACGGATGCGCCCGCATCTCAATTCTGCACAAATGAAGATCATCTGGCTGGTACTGCACAGAACGGCCGGTGTTTCACGATGTGTGCACATAGCCTTAAAGTGTACCTATCATCTTTAGCTGGGAGCAGGATACGTTGTCAAAATCTTGCCGCTGCGCTTCCGATGCAGGCACTCGGCGAAGATGGAATTGTTTTAGCAGCGCAGTTAATTGCACTGTATACACTCCGAGACATAACCATGGTAAGGAAACCTGAAACTTGACCACCACTAAACCAGATAAGGGTTTATGCACTAATAAAAGGAGAGTGACTCTTGAAGGATCTGGTGGATGGGCCCATAGATCATTAACAGGCACAGAGCTCCACTATGTCTCCAGCAAGGTGGAGGTGAGGTACTGCTATGGACTGGTATAATTAAAGATGAGCAGGTTGGATCTTCATGTTGAAGATGGGCTTAAAATAAACTCCCAAACCTAATGTCAGTTTTTAGTAAACACACCTTTCAAGCGGTGGCACAACAAATGGGAATTACAGCAAACGATTAACAATGATTTTAGGCTCAGCTCAAAAGATCCACACACAAGGGGTTTTTCAATCGTTGCCTGCATTCACACAAAACAATCATCATTTAGATTCAAACAATATAACAATTTTTCGCCCGATAATCGTCCTGTGCCCTAAATGGCAGGCTGGTACATAGGGATAGAGGAGCCTGCCCATGAAGGATCACAATCTACAAGGTGTGTGTGTGGGAGGGGGGCAGCTATTTAAAGTGAGGTGCAGAATTATTGATGGTCTTGATGGTGGGTAAGAGCTGGATGTGTCATGGTAGTGTGTACCAGAGCATGGGGAAACCGCAAGGGGAATGCCCACACTTGTTCTAATCTATAGCTGAATCTGTTAAAAAAAAAAAGAGAATTTCTAGAATTTCTTGTCAGGAATGTGCCTGACCCTTGCTTATTCCCTCTCTATCTTGTCTGCCACCTGCCCTATCTTATAGCTTGTTCTCGTTTATCTGACTTGTCGACTGATTCTGTACTTTTGCTGCCTGCTGTTACTGACCCGGATTGTTGACCTTGGATTTATTGTGTTATCGCTGTTCTGTGTTTCTCCCTATTGAGTTTAGGGACTGTCACAGTGGTTGTCCGCAGTCGCCTAGGACTGTCTTGTGGCAAGTAGGCAGGGACAGTGGGCAGGGTAAGCTTAGGGCTCATTGTCTGTGTCTTGTCAGGCTGCCTTTTGCCATAACAGACGCTGACATTTCTCCTGGAAATATTACTACAAATATACAACTGATTTGTCTGGCAGCAAGGTGAAAGTGTTAATGTAGCCTTAAAAGCCATAGTCAATCCAAAAATAATGGTGGCGCTTCTTGTTTTTGAAAACCAAAACCTACTGCACAAATAGGGCATAATACAGAACTGAAAGTCATCAGCATCACATGCATTTCACTGGATCTCTTGCAGAATTCAGGTGTGGTTAATGCAACAAATATATATCAAAACCTGGGCTTATAAACTGGTAAAAAGCCCTATTTCATGGAACATTATTAACCCTTAACAAGCGTCCACAGTGTTATAAGAGCAGATGGTGCAGGTCCTTGGTCTAAAAATATGTTTTGCCTGGTGTCACTGCCTAGCTCCTCCAATCTGTCAGGAGAAGGTCAAGTATGTGGTTGTCAGTGACCAGGAGTAAAAGACAGAGGCTGTTTACAACCATTTCTGTCTCCTGTTTTGAAGTCTACATAGTGCTCAATCAGGTGATCACTGGGTGCACACCAATATAACCTAGCCTGCTATTATAGCCCCAGATACACTAGTAAATTGCAAATGTCCCCCAGGGACACACCACTCATGCTATTCCAACCCATCTCCACAGCGTCCAAAGAAATGGCTCAAATATTTATTTTGGTAACCAAAGAAATAGAAACATTTCCATCTATTATAGGGAAACTATCAGCAGGTTTGTTTAAATGAATCTGCTGATATCCTCCAGCAGCCCTTTATGTCATGTCAGCAGTGTTATTCATTTTTCCGTGCGTCCTGGCGTTCTTGAGCATTTTGATCAAAAAAGATATGCAAATCGCAGCCTTAGGAGTACTGTGGGCACCCAGAGCACTGCCCTTGGCCCGCCCTGCCTGCTCCGCCCACTCTGCATATGCATATATGCATGGTAATGGCGCTTGTAATCGCGCATGCACCGGAAGCGACCAGTCTCCTACATGAGCGCTTCCTTGCACATGCAACGCTCACAGTGCTCCTAAGGCAGCAATTTGCATATCTTGTTTGATCAAAATGCTCAAGAATGCCGGGACGCACCGAAAAATGATTAACAACACTGCCAACATGAGGTAAAGGGCTGCTGGGGGATATCAGCAAGTTCATTTACACGAACTTGCCGTGCTGATAGTTCCCCTTTAAACCAACAACCAAATGCGCAAAAACACTTTCAGGATCCATTATCACGTACAGGATCTGCAGCAGGTTTGATGGTGCAGATTTGAAGCTGTAGATTTTATGTTGTGTTTGGGTCATCAGACCGCAAAATTGCGCTGCCACTTGTGTCTATATATTTCTCATGTAAAATCAGCCTGTCTATAGAAGGGCTTTCTCTCCTCCGCTCAAAGAATTGACATGTCAATTCTTTGAGTGGAGAACATAGGTGCGCGTGCCCTCCCATAGAGTCACCGGCTGACACTGAGGCAGATGAGATTCTGTGGTGGAGAGCTCCGCTGAGGAATTCTGAGGAATTTGCTCAGTGTGAACTGGCTCTTACTGAGTAAGACAGAGGACTCCTGTTCTGAGCTCAAAAATAGGAATCCCGGCAACTCACCACTTGATCATCATGTAGTTTATTCGGTTACATAACCATAATAGTGTGAACAGCAGAACATGTTTCGGCGGTATGCCTTTGTCAACTGCAACTATGCTCCTTTCCTCGTGCACCACCTGCATATCACGGAGTGCCGCTCTGATTCCTTTCCATCCTGTTCTGAGCTGTCTGGCCAATTCTCCACAGCAAATTGCTGTTATAAACAGCACTTCTTGCCTTGGAGGACCTAAGATGTTTGTGCACTAGAAAGGTCCTCCAGGACCCCAGTGGATGTAACTAAAACTTGATTTTTGAAGGGATCCAGGGCCAACCAGAGGGGTTTAAATTCATTTGCCAGTAGCAATCTAACAGTATCATGTGCAAAAATGTTCTGATGGGTTCCCTTCTTAGTCTCACCTCTCTAATAATCAGGTTTTCTAAATGATGATAATAAAGAGCATAAAAGAGTATAGTTCGTAGCAGACTTCTTGAACGTTTGCATATAGAAGCACATTCTTTTGGTGTTTCGTATAGTGCTAGGGGGCATCCTAATGAGACTTTTGCCTGAGGCTTATGAATGCCTTATAAAAGCCCCAATAAGCTCCCATGACACAGTGACTCATCACTTCATCTAATCGCATGATTTTTACTACATTTGTTCTCAGAGTTAAAAAAAAGAAAGAAATACTCTAACTATCTGAGAGGGGTTTATATAAGAACGTGAAGTAGGCCAATCGTCACAGATAGAGATGAACCTTGACTGGAAAAAAAAGAACTTTAAAATAGAGAGAGATACCCAGTCAAGGAAGGACAAACTGCATTTGACTTTATGATGGATAAACCTACAATGTTCCTCACATGTGAATGGTAACCACATCCCTGACATTCTGCTCTACTGTTAAACCACCAGTTCTGGATGTCACTATGCCTGTGGATGAGCATTTAGGTATATTTCTGTACCAGAAGCAGCCGACCCATTGAAGAATGGTCACACCAAATGCTGTTTCTATGGTAAATTAAATAAAGTTCTGTGATGTTTGAACAAAAGATATGTTATCCCATTAAGTAGGCCTCTGTTTTTTAAATGCTGGGATTCTGTTTTATCTTGTGCCCAGGTTGTGAATTACCGTACTGCAAATAGTGATAAGACATAAGCACCTTACTGACATGGCAAGAAATAAAATGTGCCTCGGGGCTCTCCTACTCTCTGCTGCGCTCACAAACTCGATTCAATCCAATTCCCATTCACTTCTTTTTCTGTACACTGATCTCTTTCTCTAGCTTGCTCCTTCTGTCATGTTGTTTGAGGAGAAAATCCCCGTTCAGAAGGGGGATGATGGCGTAAGATGTAGGAGGACTGCTGAGATGTGCTTCATTATGCTTCTGTTTGATGCTTCCGCTCTAATTTGATGGCCTCAGGTTGCCCCAGAGCAGGTCACATGGTTTAGCAAGCTTTACTCACCCCTCTGTTTCCATAGAGACATTTTACTAAATACCTCTAAGTTGCATTTGGTGGCAATGGGTTAAAGGAGTTGTGACTTTTAGTTTATCTGGTTGAATAGATCCGGACGTTTATCTGTATGAATATTGTATTACAGTGAAATGCCTCACTGCTCTTTGGAATTGGCTGGATATTTTGTAAATGAACAGTTAAACTACTGGAAGAAGGGCCATGGCTTGACATGCCTTTACGGGTAGTGTATCGCCTAGTTGTTTTTTTTTAAACTTATCACAGCCAACAAACATGTTATTTTCTTCTAATCTGTTTTTATTTTCTGACTGTAATTTTTTGCCACATTATTATATGGGCTTCCATCTTACCTGAGCTATTTTTGCAGCATTTAGAAATATGCTTTACAGCAAGCCACAAGGACCATAGGCTACAATAGACAAGACCTTTCCTATTTTGCTTAAAGAAAGGCTTCTGGGTGTGCTCTGTGACCTTTATAGAGGTTATTTTACAGGGAGGTTGTCAGCTAAATAGGTAAATACTGTGTTCACCTTTCACTGTATTACTGTCCATGATTAAAGATGAGTGAAGTGTGCTTCATTAAGATTTGTAGGAATCTCAACATAGTGTGTTTCGCTCATCTCTATCTGTGATAAGAAAGGAACTGCTAGAAATGATCTGTACAGAACAGGAAGTCTCAGCTTAGGCATAGTGAGCAGAAGGGAAACAACAAGATTTCAGAATTATTTTAAGGGGTACTTGTCATGATGCATTCTCAGGTCATCGGTGACTGCCACCAGAAGTTCAGGTAAGTATGGATATAACCACACTGTGTCGGTTCTGTGCATGAGCCCTATTCTGATTCAGTAGGGCTTGGGCACAGAACCATAGTTACCCAAACATCCAGTGGTAGGATTGACTGCACGCCAATTGGGTGAGAACGTATCATGACAGGTACCCTTTAAAATATAAAAGGTAAAATGGAAGATTTGAAAAAACATCACCAACAGTTCTTAAGAAGTATGTTTAACATAAAAACAATAGGTCATTTTCTGATGATACAGTAAGAGTACGGGCCACACGTGGTGAAAATACTAAAGAGTTCCATAATAGAAAATCTGCAACTTTATCACTGAGATTTCTGCAACAGCAAATCTGCTCTAAACGTGTGACTTTTCCGAATCTATCACTAGACTCCCTACTCTCATACATTAGTGAACAGAAATGCATACAGTACTATATGTATATCCACTCACTAACTTGTACAGCATTAACTTCTTTGTGCCCTACAGCCAAAAGCTCTTAGACTGAATGAGATAGCAACTCTTTTCTCTGTCCCACCATCTTGGACCTGTCTACGTCTTGGCTTTGGCCTCCTTTCCTGCTCCTGACTGCTCACTCTGGTAGTGCAGTGGGTGCACTGGATTGTGGCTGCCATTCACTCCACAGGGAAGGTGTGATTTCACAGTGTGGCCATGCTGGCCTGGTGGTTTTTCTCCTCATGCTGTGCAGCTTACAACATGCTACATGGAATCGGGCCTGCTGACAATTTGCTATGCAGGCATAACACAATGCTGGGATAGAGCTCTGGCTTTAAAGTGACTCTGTACTCACAATCTGACCCCCTCATACCACTTGTACCTTTGGATAGCTGCTTTTAATCCAAGATCTGTCCTGCGATCCGTTACGGCAGGTGATGCAGTTATTGTTTTAAAAACTACTTTTAATCCGGCAGCGCTGTGTCTAACGGCCGGGGCTTACATTGTATATGCATTGGGCTGGCACACCCTCTCTGTCCTTCCTCCCCACCCTCCTCCTCATGATTAGGAATGCTCCAGGCATATTGCTTCCTATTCCCCACCTGTGTGTGTATATTGAACATGGGCTGGATCGTTAATACACCTGTGCAAATCTCAAACAGCAGTAAATGTTCCTGGATCATTCCTAATGCTGAGGAGGGCGGGGAGGAGGAAAGGAGAGGTTGTGTCAGCCTAATGCATATGTAAGCCCCGGCCATTAGACACATCGCTGCCGGATTAAAAGTTGTTTTTAGGACAATAACTGCATCCCCTGCCGAACGGATCCCAGGACAGATCTTGGATTAAAAGCAGCTATCCGAAGGTACAAGTGGTTTGGGGGGGGAGGGGTTCAGATTGTGGGTGCAGAGTCACTTTAAGTGTAGAGTACCTAGCCTGGCAAATGTTGAGTGCCAATACATATAATACTGTACACATCACCACTCAGTACTGTACATAAGCCAGTAATGAACAGTCCTGCTACGGTACATTAAAAGAAGAATTTACTGTGAATCCACAACACTTGCAGACGTATTGTGCAGGTGGTGTTCAGCAGGGGACCTTCCCTATACAACATCTCTATGCCTAGATTAGGCTAGGTTCACACTACGTTTTTTCATATCCGTTTAATGTATCCGTTTTGGTTACTTTTAATGGAAGTCAATAGAAAAATTGATCCAAACGGATGGCATACAATTGCATCCGTTTTTTGCATCCGTTTTTTTTTTATATAACATATACGTTAAACAGATAGGAAAAACGCAGTGTGAACCCAGCCTAAGAAATATAAGGCTGTTGCCATCTCGCTGCAACAACCTCTCTGAGCTTATCCAGGAAGCCAGTAATGTGCAATGAGGGGCTCTATAGTTGTAGAAGTGTCCTACACAAATGTAACATTCCCTCAGAAACAAGCTACACAGTTTCAATTAAGATATATGGATGTGATTTATCAAACATGGTGTAAAGTGAAACTGGCTCAGTTGCCCCTAGCAACCAATCAGATTCCACCTTTCATTCCTCACAGACTCTTTGGAAAATGAAAGGTGGAATCTGATTGGTTGCTAGGGACAACCCAGCCAGTTTTACTTTACACCATATTTGATAAATTTCCCCCCATAGTGTATAGAATTGTCTTGTTATGTATAGTACAGCATGTGTAAAGTATATATACCCCATATTATTCATAAAGTATCATATCTAGTACTGTGCACACAGTATTTATATCACGGCCGCGGCGGCGTCCCGTGCTCCGGGCTGCCGCCGCGACCTCTCCATGCAGCTGCCGGGGTCCATGTGCAGGGACCCGGCGCTGCTACTAGTTCGGCCCCGAGGGGCGCCTTACCTCGCCCCGCTCCTGCCACCCGCTGTGCCAGCCGGCGCGCACGTCCCCGCCTCCTAGGGCGCGCGCGCCGGCTGTCTCGGATTTAAAGGGCCAGTCCGCCCCTAATTGGAAGGTGCACTAATTCACTTCCTATAAATTCCAGCCCTGCCCCACTACAGGTGTTGGAGCCTCTGCATGCTTCCCATAGCGTTTGGCCCAGCTCCCTGTTGTTCCTGACCTTAGTCCTTGTCCCTTGTTCCTGTCCGCAGTCCCTGTCCCTAGTCCTTGCCCGCTGCCTTCCCATTGTTCCTGAGTCCTGTCCGCCACCTGCGATCATGCCTACAGACCTCTGCCAGCACTATCTCCTGCCTACTGCTCCTGCCACGCCTCGCCTGCCGTCACTAGCAACCAAGCCAGGGGTAGCGACCTGGGGGTCGCCTGCAGCAGCAAGTCCATCCTGCCTTGCGGCGGGCTCTGGTGAAAACCAGCGGCCCCTTAGACTCCGCTCCCTGGTAAGGTTAGTGCCATCGCTAGTGACGGTCCAGTGGATCCACTACTCCAGGCGTCACAGTAAGCTCCAACCATGGATCCCGGCGAGGTGCCTGATATCCGCGACATAGCCCGAGTGGTTGCCCAACAGGCTCTACAAATCCAGCAACAGTCGCAGCAGATCCAGCAACTCAATGCCGCCTTACAGCAGCATGCTACAGCTCAGCGCACACCACCTCCTGCTGCTTTTTCAACACTTCGACTGGCTCTCCCAAGCAAATACGCTGGTGACTCCAAGTTGTGCAGAGGATTCCTGACTCAATGCACCATGCATATTGAACTCTTAAGTAGTCAGTTTTCCACCGAGCGCTCTAAAGTGGCTTTCATCATCAGCCTATTGGAGGGTAGAGCTCTGGCTTGGGCCATGCCGCTGTGGGACCGAGATGACCCTGCTGCTGCCAATCTCCGAACCTTCCTGGCCGAGTTTCGCTCCGTCTTTGAGGAACCTGCTTGTGCCTCTTCAGCTGAGACTGCTCTCCTCAACCTCTCTCAAGGGAGCTCCTCTGT
The DNA here is from genome assembly GCF_027789765.1 of Dendropsophus ebraccatus. Lineage (NCBI taxonomy): Eukaryota > Metazoa > Chordata > Amphibia > Anura > Hylidae > Dendropsophus > Dendropsophus ebraccatus. The sequence goes on from NC_091456.1 coordinate 99,689,976, forward strand.
TGGTGACTACGCCATCCAGTTCCGCACCCTGGCGGCAGAATTAGACTGGAATGAGGCCGCTCTTATAGCCACCTTCAAGAAGGGCCTGTCCAGTTGGGTGAGAGACGTGCTTTCTGTCCGAGACCTACCTACCTCCCTGAACGAACTCATCCTACTGGCCACCAGGGTCGATACTCGTTTTTCTGAGAGAAAGGAGGAGGTCTGGCATGAACGGCGACTAAGCCTGTCCCGTCGCCATCACCAGCTGGCGCCGGTCTTCCAGAATCCTGACGTTCCGGTGTCCCAGTCGACTCCTGAGATTCCTATGCAGGTGGAACGGGCTCACCTGACGCCTGATGAAAGAATTCGTCGTTTGGAGCTGAATCTCTGCCTCTACTGCGGTGGTTCGGTGGTTCGGATCACTTTCAGCTGAGATGTCCCCAACGTCCTGAAGCGTCCGGGAAACGCCAGCACCTAGGTCCGGTGAGAGAGGTCTCCCTAAGTGTGAATGCCACCTCTCCAAGGTTGTCTGTGCCAGTCTCCATCCAGACACCCTCAGGACAAACTCACCAGACTACTGCCTTTCTCGATTCTGGGTCAGCAGGCAGTTTTATTGCAGCTACATTGGTCCAAAGATGGCGGCTACCCGTGACCCAACTAGCCAGACCCCTGACTATCTCCTCGGTCACGGGCGAGATTCTTACCGACCATGTGCACTACCAGACCGCACCTCTAGTTCTCCAGGTGGGCACTTCACATCAGGAAAAGATCTCCTTCTACGTCCTGCCCCATTCTTCTTCCACCATCCTCCTGGGACTCCCTTGGCTGCAATTACATGCCCCTAAGCTGGACTGGAGAACCGGGAAGATTCTAAGTTGAGGTCAGGACTGTTCCAACCAGTGTCTGAGGTCACCTCAGCCCAAGTACTCTATGTTGTCACCCAACCCCGCCAAGCCTCTATCCGGCCTACCGGCGGAATACCAAGACTTGCCTGATGCCTTCTCTGCCACGGAGGCGGACTCTCTACCACCTCATCGGGCATACGATTGTCCCATAGACCTTCTTCCTGGAACTTCTCCTCCACAAGGTCGGGTGTACCCTCTCTCAGTACCCGAGACTAAGGCCATGTCCTCTTACATCCGGGAGAACTTACAGAAGGGTTTCATCCGCAAATCCACATCCCCTCGCCACATAGGGATGGACTTCATCACTGATTTGCCTCCATCTGCAGGCAAGAAAGAGGGGGGGGCCAAAGGGGGGGGTACTGTCACGGCCGCGGCGGCGTCCCGTGCTCCGGGCCGCCGCCGCGACCTCTCCATGCAGCTGCCGGGGTCCATGTGCAGGGACCCGGCGCTGCTCCTAGTTCGGCCCCGGGGGGCGCCTTACCTCGCCCCACTCCTGTCACCCACTGTGCCGGCCGGCGCGCGCGTCCCCGTCTCCTAGGGCGCGCGCGCGCCGGCTGTCTCAGATTTAAAGGGCCAGTCCGCCCCTAATTGGAAGGTGCACTAATTCACTTCCTATAAATTCCAGCCCTGCCCCACTACAGGTGTTGGAGCCTCTGCATGCTTCCCATAGCGTTTGGCCCAGCTCCCTGTTGTTCCTGACCTTAGTCCTTGTCCCTTGTTCCTGTCCGCAGTCCCTGTCCCTAGTCCTTGCCCGCTGCCTTCCCATTGTTCCTGAGTCCTGTCCGCCATCTGCGATCACGCCTACAGACCTCTGCCAGCACTATCTCCTGCCTACTGCTCCTGCCACGCCTCGCCTGCCGTCACTAGCAACCAAGCCAGGGGTAGCGACCTGGGGGTCGCCTGCCGCAACAAGTCCATCCCGCCTTGCGGCGGGCTCTGGTGAAAACCAGCGGCCCCATAGACTCCGCTCCCTGGTAAGGTTAGTGCCATCGCTAGTGACGGTACAGTGGATCCACTACTCCAGGCGTCACAATTTACCATATTCCTTCTGTTTCTTTCACATTATCTTATTATTAGCATTAAGCCTGCCGTCTTGCTTCGGGGGCTCCCGTTGTCTAGACGTCCCATTCAGCCAATCAGTGGCTGCAGCGGGGCAGCACACTGATTGGCTGACCAGGACGTCCAGCCGGGAACCCCCGAAGCGGAAACCCCGGCTGCGAGTACGTCTTTTCATAGAAACTACAGGCCAGGGATCCGCAGCGGATTTACCCTACCGCCAGACCGTCACTTGGTTTAAAACTCAAGTCTCCCACTGTTTTCAATGGGGCTTGTTACTCAAGTCGAGCACTCGAGCATTGGAAAATAATCACGTTACTAATGTTAATCCCAGGTATTGTTAAAATACTGTTGATTTGGAAAAGCTGTACTGTACATTGTTCAGTGATGCCACATGCAGGCACTGGGGAAGGCTTTATTACACAGCATACCCTCTTCAAAAAAAACCTTACACCAGAGACATGAAATTGGAATAAATGGAAAGAATAATGAATATATTAGCAGATCCTCCACATATATTGTGAACAGGAATGGCTAACTCCAGAGATGGTTAGCCATCACAAGTGAACTGAAGGGGGACAATAGTAATCCTGCCTAGGTCAATACACATTGCTCTTTATGAGACACATGAATGAGTCAAGCATTGCCATGTGGAGCAAAGGTCATAATAACAATAATACCTATTGAGATGTTCAAAACAGAAAAACTTGTAATGTAATGTAAAGTGACAATTCAGCACCCTGGACAGGGGAAGGAAATAATACAGTATGTGCCACTATGAAGTGGTGAAAATAGCTGGAACATCCCATAGACCTTTGTCGTTGTAATCTATGCAGTTTTAGCTCAGAACCTGACCCAAAAACACAACTAACCAAAACAACAGAAAGAAGGTCAGAATAAGTACCGGCACACCAGCAATATAGTTCAAACAATTATAAAATCTTTATTGATAAATTTATGACAAACACAAGACAACATCTATAAGCAATTAAAAACATATAACACTATACAATACAGTCTATGGTAATAGTACGGCCAAAGAGCCCTGGTGAGCCAATGCAACCATCTACCCCTTTATGCACCTTAAAAATAAATACCCTGAAACCTGTAATGCATAAACCAATATGAAAACATGAAAAGTGGTATCAATGTTTGACCCAGTGCAACTGCAAATAATACATGTAAAGAGCAATACAAAAATCCATGCAATGAGTAAATGTATGAATAAGTGTATGTACCAGACAGATGACTATGAAAAGGGTGAAGCAATAAGAAGGCACAATGAAGGAGAGTGTGCAAAAGGGAAAAATGTCACCAAATAGATGGTATTAGGAGTGGATGGAAACCAGGGTCCACTATAGCTTAAATACTTGCATACTTTGGAATGTACTGTGAATATTGTATCTGATCAATACTATTCAGCATCTAAGTATGGTATTGTATGCTTTTGTTTTGAACACTAAGGGTACAAACCCACTTGACGTATTTGCTGCGTGAATCAGTCTTAAAAATAAGCAGGCAAAACGCAGGTTGGCTTTATACAATTGTTCTGTGTTAAAATACGCAGTTGCGTATTTTTGAAGCATGAAGCTACATGCGTTTTTTGCACAGGTTGTTAACAACTGATGCTTTGCTAACAACAAGCTTCACGCTTCAAAAATACGCAATTGCGTATATTAATGCTGAACAATCGTATAAAGCCAACCTGCGTTTTGCCTGCTTATTTTTAAGACTGATTCACGCAGCAAATACGTCAAGTGGGTTTGTACCCTAAAGTTGTTCGGACCTGTGACCTATCAGGAGACGCTCTGGTCTCACGTGGATAACATAGAGGTTGACTGGGGTTTTGACATGCACAGTTGCAAGCTGGGGACGCCACAGCCATGCTTGTACCACCCATGCTGATCTCTTCCCAACACAGGTGGGTCAGATGTTTAGAATGTTTGTGATTATAAATACACAAGCAACTTGGCTTTACTGTACACTTGAGAAAGTCCACATTACTAGATGGAACGCGTGGGATCAGTGGACCCTGATTTTCCTCCACTTCTAATACCATCTATTTAGAAATATTTTTTTCCTTTTGTGCACTCTCCTTCATTGGTGCTTTTTATTGCTTCACCCTTTGCATAGTCATCTGTCTGGTTCATACACTTATTCAAAAATGTATTCATTGCATGCATTTTTGTATTGCTCTTTACATGTATTATTTGCAGTTGCACCGGGTCAAGCATTGATACCACTTTTCATGTTTTCATATTGGTTTATGCATTACAGGTTTCAGGGTATTTATTTTTAAGGTGCATAAAGGGGTGGATGGTTGCATTGGCTCACCAGGGCCCTTTGGCCGTACTATAACCATAGACGATATTGTATAGTGTTATATGTTTTTATTGTTTTTAGATGTTGTCTCGTGTATGTCATAACTTAATCAATAAAGATTTTGTAATTGTTTGACTATATTGTTGGTGTACTTATTCTGACCTTCTTTCTATTGTTTTGGTTATATGGTTTGCTAAGGTGCTAATTTTTTATATATCTATAGAGCAGGTTTTTATTGTGTGTACGCCGAGGGGGAATATGTAAGGTAAAGGCCCTATTACACGAACAAAGTATTGTCCGAAAGACAAGGATACCAATGATCTGCTGCCATCGCTGTGTGTAACAGAAGTGGCGGTAGTAGACTGCCGCTATCCCCTATGGGCTCCCCAGAGAATCTAAAGATCATCCAGGGAGCCCCCCGCAGCTCTCCGCCCCCCCCCCCTCCACGCTTTCGTTGCGTATATTAGTGCGGGCTGCAAGCGGGGAACAAGGTGCAAGTGAGCGCTGACCTGCAGTGTAAACAGAGGCATAGAGGTACTGATAATTTTTGCTTTTTACTGTTGTATGTGGGGAGTGTGGCTACCTCCTGTTGGCTTGCACTCCACCCATGTACTGTGGGCGCTATAAATAGAGATTTGGATCCTATCTGCCCAGTTGTAGGCCTATTGTTAGCCCACGAGAGGTCATTGCTAGTGTGGGAATGCTAGAGTAGGGACCATGTCTCTGAGGACCCCTTAATGTGGTGACATGGTACACTCTGTTTGATCAAATAGTTTGCTAAGATCCTAATTTTTTAATATCTACAGAGCAGGTTTTTATCATGTGTACGCCGAGTGGGGGGGAAATGTACGGTAAGCCCTTGCACCTGTAGTTTGTTCTTGCACTTTTGTTTTTTGTCTGGGCTTTAGCCACATGCATTATGCAACCTACAGTGTGAACAGAGGCATAGAAGTGCTGCCAATTTTTCCAGAGATGTATCACTGTAAGATTCACAAGGAGTAATTTTAGTGTAGTAAATTCAAGGTATTGATACTTCCCACCACAAAAATAAATAAAATCATACATATTATGGCAACTGACATTTTTCTTGTGTGCCTCTTAAACAGTTTTCTAACTTTTGACAGTGCCAATTTGTTAAAAAGATCCGTTGACAAAGAACTGATGACAAAATGGAACCTCCAGCAATCAGCTGTTATCTGTGTGGAAACCTAACAATAGATGCTCAACTGCTTCCAGAACGTGGAAAAATGCTTTTATTTCCTGGTGTAAAGTTTCAAAGAGATTTTCCTAAGCCCCTGAATTGCTGTAAGGTGGACTGCCTCCTTTCTCTCTCTCTCTGATTGATTGTCAGTCAGCTAGAAGCCGGGCCTCAAGCAGGGTCAGGGATGGGAAGTGGAAGGATTACAGCCCTCAGCACTTTGCGGCCTTAGGAAAGTCTTTTTGACACCTTGCACAGGAGGAGAAGAGCAAATCTCTACATTCTGGAAGCACAGATAAATATATAAAAAGGTACCATATATCTCCTTGACCTAGCAGTTATTGAACAGTATCAGCAGTTTGGAATGTGAATTACAGCTGACAGATTCACTTTAGGAATTGGCTACTATCAACCACACATTGGTTGTGATTATAGTATTGTCTGATTTTAATGTCTTTTTTTTTTTTAGGGATGGTCCGAACCTGCCGAGGTTCTGGTGTGTATGAACCCGAACGCTCGGCATCAGATTCCCGCTGTCTGCCCGCTCCGTGGACCGGGTGGATACAGCGGGAGGACCGCCTGGAAAACTGGGATACAGCCTATGGCTATGGCTGTATCCCAGTTTTCCAGGCGGTCCTCCCGCTGTATCCGGGCAGACAGCGGGAATCATTACAGAGGGTTTGGGTTCGTACGAATCCGAACCGAACTCGGTTCGGACCATCCCTACTTTTTTTCATCTAGGTCTATGACTTTTGCTGCAAACACAGCTGGTTGAGCTGTGACATATAGATAATACTCCCTAACAGACCCTTCATAACATCGCTAACAGCGATTTCAAAGTTTTGTTTCCTGCTTTAGATTTTTCTGGTGCAAATTTGCAGAAAAATTCACAGAAATCTGCTGCTGATCTCTTCATTGTCATTTTCAATTAAATTACTTGCAGCTGAATTGTCATCCCGCTACGAGTATGTAAAAGGCCGCCACCTTAATCCCCCACAGCCTGGTACATACATTACCGGTCTGGCTCCGTCTTGCTTCGGTAGTTCCTGGCGTCTGAACGTGCTGCTCAGCCAATCAGTGCACTGCGCCGCTGCAGCCACTGATAAGATGAGTGGGATGTCCAGACGCAGGGAACCCCCAAAGCAAGCCGGAGCACAGACCGGTAATGTATGTACCAGGCTGCGGGGGATTAAGGGGGCGGCCTTTTACATACTCGCAGCGGGATGACAATCATGCCTCATGGCACTCATGCCTATGGCTTACTACCCTTCCTACAATATATACTAACCCTACATTCAATATGATGTTGTTTCATTTGCTATGCAGCAGAATCTAAGTGATTTAGTAATGTATATTGGCATATGCAGAAGTGATATATGCACTCTCTTTTACTCTTCATTTTTCTGCCGGTCTTAATACTTATATTACCTACACAACCACATCAAGGTTATGATATGCCTAGAGGGAAAGAAGAACCATAGCTTACTCAGTATCTAAATTAAATCAACCAGATTCAGTGTTGATTTATGAGATTTTTTGTGCCCTTATAAATAAACAGATATGGTATCCACATCAATGTTTTTATCAAATACAATACGGAACACTATTTATATCCATTTCTTAAAATATTCCTCACCAATCCCAATGGTGAACGCCCATTTCTAAAAAAATAAAATAAAATAAAATAAAATAAAAAATGTGCAATGTGCTTATACTGCATATTTTCCCCTGAAACTGCAACCTCTCTGTGCAGATCCCAGCATATATCAGTTTCTTCTTATGACATGCTCGGCTGAACACCTTAATGTTTATAAAATGTTCTGTTCACATGAAACCTTTGATTGATAGCCCATCATTGTATAGATTCCTACAGCCACACACCACCATTATGTAAATCATACAGGAGGCTCCCATGCACTTAGATCTCATTTAAACCCTTTTTTTTTTTTTTTTTTTGCTGAATTTTGTTACTGAACTTGCCCCTAACCCTAAACCTCAAACCATCATCAGTAATTTCCACTCACCCCAGGAAGAGTCTTCTGCTCGTGCAGGGCCGTTTGTGCTTTTATGGCTGAGTCTCTGGCACAGTATGTAAGGAAGGCACAGCCTGAGGATGGAATGACAGGGAGACATTTATTATTTCATGTACACGGTAATATGTGTTTGTTCACATACAACCATGAGGTAATTCTCTGCGACACCTATATACTGAAGGAAGACCGGGCATGATTTTATTCTGTTGCACCAATGGATACAAAATAAATACATAAACTACTACTACTACTAATAATAATAATAATAATAAATACGTTTTGACTGCTTTACCATAACCATGTTTCTCCTTTTGACAAAGATAGTTGTATATTATTACTTTAATATACATTGCATACAAAACTCATATTAATAGTACCCATTCTGTATAAGAGAGCAGATAGTTAAATCATGTTCCTTGTCCTGCCCCTAGGCAAAAGAAAAGATAAAATATCAATAGGAGACCCTTTCCCAATGCCGGCTGAAATTCCTTCGCTTGCATGTATTAGTAAAATGCAAAAAAAAAAATGGCTCTAATTTTTGACAGGCTGCTTTTTTGCCACCCCCTCAAAATGCCTCAAATGCCTCAAAAGGTCTCTGTGTGATACCCCCCTTAAAAGCTGTGTATTTGGAGGATGGGGGCAGGGGCGGGATAAGGGATTTTTCTGTCTTTATCGCAAGCATCTTCATTACATGGGAAGGATATGTTTCCATGGAAACGCCTGAAATACCATCTCCTCCAGGTAACAAAAAACAAAACAATTAAACGAAAAAATTGGGAGAGAAAAAAAAGGAAAAACACCCTCCCTCCCCCTTCCTCCCTCACTCAGAACATCTGATTAACCCCTTCCATGCGTGAGGCAGAGTGGGGTAGGGGCTTTCTATCTGCGAGGCATCACTTTGGAAGTATGAACACAAGGGGGATTTCCCTTACAGCCATAAGCCAGCTGGGGACCTGAGAGGAGGGGTTGATAAAAGGAGAGATTGGGTAGAAAGAAAGGGAAGGGGGGGGGGGGATTCAAGATACAGAAGGAGTAGAACAGAGGCTGCCTGAAAATGCGAATGTACAAAGCCACAAACAGACAGGAAAAAGCGAACTAAATCCAGCAGAGGTGGATAAAGATAAAAAGGAGAAATAACAATCTAAGCCAGATGATGTAGGCTCACATACAAGGAGGGAAATGGGGTGAAGAGCAGCTACAAACAAGAAAGAATACAGTGACATACATAACAAAAGAGGCAAAAGGTACCCATGGCTGTAGACAGGCTGAACAAATTAACATGGGTACCCTGCCATATTTCTCTGCAACCCTGGCTTCAATATTTCATTGGCTACTTCGGCCACAGAAAACCACAGCTACTATAGCCACAGAAAACCACAGCTACTATGGCCACAAAACCACAGCTACTATAGCCACAGAAAACCACAGCTACTATGGCCACAAAAAAACCACAGCTACTATAGCCACAGAAAACCACAGCTACTATGGCCACAGAAAACCACAGCTACTATAGCCACAGAAAACCACAGCTACTATGGCCGCGGAAAACCACAGCTACTATGGCCACAGAAAACCATAGCTACTATGGCCACAGAAAACCACAGCTACTATGGCCACAGAAAACCACAGCTACTATAGCCACAGAAAAAAAGAGCAAAAAACATTTTGGGGAAGAGAGGTATAAGTATAATACAATAATACTAATTCCTAACACACCAGCTACTATGGCCGCGGAAAACCACAGCTACTATGGCCACAGAAAACCATAGCTACTATGGCCACAGAAAACCACAGCTACTATGGCCACAGAAAACCACAGCTACTATAGCCACAGAAAAAAAGAGCAAAAAACATTTTGGGGAAGAGAGGTATAAGTATAATACAATAATACTAATTCCTAACACACCTAAGCTAACTGCAACCACAATAATATGATAATATAATATAAAGCCATAATACAGTGCTCATTCAGTGTGGCCCCACAATATCTCTGTATATCTCTGTATCTCTGTATAGCTACTATAGCCACAGAAAACCACAGCTACTATGGCCACAGAAAACCACAGCTATTATGGCCACAGAAAACCACAGCTACTATGGCCACAGAAAACCACAGCTACTATGGCCACAAAAAAAACCACAGCTACTATGATCACAAAAACCACAGCTACTATAGCCACAGAAAACCACAGCTATTATGGCCACAAAAAAACCACAGCTACTATGATCACACAAACCACAGCTACTATGGCCACAGAAAACCACAGCTACTATGGCCACAGAAAACCACAGCTATTATGGCCACAAAAAACACAGCTACTATAGCCACAGAAAACCACAGCTACTATGGCCACAAAAAACACAGCTACTATAGCCACAGAAAACCACAGCTACTATGGCCACAGAAAACCACAGCTATTATGGCCACAGAAAACCACAGCTACTATGGCTGCGGAAAACCACAGCTACTATGGCCACAGAAAACCATAGCTACTATGGCCACAGAAAACCACAGCTACTATGGCCACAGAAAACCACAGCTACTATAGCCACAGAAAAAAAGAGCAAAAAACATTTTGGGGAAGAGAGGTATAAGTATAATACAATAATACTAATTCCTAACACACCTAAGCTAACTGCAACCACAATAATATGATAATATAATATAAAGCCATAATACAGTGCTCATTCAGTGTGGCCCCACAATATCTCTGTATACTTCCAATATGGAGACGTACAGGGGTTCTGTCTGATTGTTCTGAGCTAACATCTGAGTCCAATAGAAGCTGCAGAAGTAAGGGCAGCATGGCATAAAGGAAGGAGACCAGGAGCTAATAGCTATGATGTGGGGGGCACAGAGGTTAGCCATGTTGTGGGTGGCACAGAGGTTAGCCATGTTGCTTTGTAGTGTTGGGGTCCTGGGATAACAGCGGCATGTATGTCCCCCCATGTTTGCATGTATTTTATCACACACTCCAGAACATTGTGAGCTCCATTGGGGACAGTGACCAGAATTAGTGACTACAATCCTGTACAGCACTGCAGAATAGGTTGGAGCTATATAAATAAAGGAACTATGTAGGTGATTTATCAAAACTTGTGCAGAGGAACAGGGAAACAGTAGCCCATAGCAACCAGTCTTTGTTTTCATCTTAGGGTATAAACCCACACACCGTATATGCAGCAGATATGCAACAAATACGCAGCAGATTTGTTGGTACAGATTTGATGCTGTGTTCAGTTATTTAGATCTAATCTGCTGCGATTTTGCTGCGAGTTTGCTGCGAGTTTGCTGCGTATCGCAGCAGTAAATACGCTGCATATACGGTGTGTGGGTTTATACCCTTAGAGGCCGTTTTAAAAATGTAAAAAAAGCAATCTGATTGGTTGCTATGGGCAACTGCTCCACTGTTCCTCTGCACAGGCTTTGCTAAATCTCCCCTATATTGGCAGTGCTGCTGCTATCTGTAATATAGAGAGGAGAGATGCTACCTCACCTCATGTCAGTCACCATTCTATCTGTTTCTTGCTGAGGTAAACCTGCAGCAGAATGCTGGCTCATAGAACCCCACCCACCTGTAGTGTATGTGTAATCCAGGACTAAAACTCCTAACATGTACATGTGTGCTGGGGTTGTAGTCCAACAACAGACATTTAAAAAAATAAATAAATAGTTTATTTATTAATATAAGTAATTGTCAGACACTGAGCCACCATGCTACTCAAAAGACATTTGTGGGAAGACATTTCCCCGCCTGTGGGTAGAGTGGGTGGAGCTAGATTCAGAGAGGAGTGGGTGGAGCTATAGGCTTGCAGAGCTGTGATGTCCGCGCTGACCCTGTGACCTGGAAGTTCTTTATGTAAACAAACACAATTCCAAAAAGCAGCAACAGAGGAGGATGCCCAGGGACATAGAGGCAGGAAAAGGTTACAGAAAACAACTAAGGGAAAGGAACAGATTACAAATTATTAAAAATGTTGGACAAACTCTTTAAAGCAATACTGCCCCCCCCCCCCCCCACACTCTTGTGTCATTTAATGTGTTAACTAGGCGGGGCTTCATGGCAGTTCGGCCTAATGTCTGAGGAGAGTACCCAACTGTCATGAAGCTTCACCTAGGTGCCACTGTCCACTGAGCAGAAAGAAGACACAGACACACTTTATACATGTATATATTGAATGTGCAGCATTTAAGCATGTGGATGGTGCAGAGAACTGTACAAAGAGGAAGGATGTGTCAGTATGACTTTTCCACATAACATACACAGGATTGGTGACAAATGTCTGATTTACCATTTTCCACCAAAGAGACCCCTACTTATCACTAGAACAGGGGTCCCAAGCTTCCTTATCCTCCTTAATGCTGAACTCTGAAAGGCACAGTAGTGGAGGATAAATGACGCAAATCCATTCAAGGATCAGCAGTCTGACCACTATTGTTCTTATTATTTATTAGCCATTTTGTGAATTGGAGAGGAATGTCATTAGTGGTTCCTTTGAGCTGACCATACACACGAGACAGCTGTCGGCCTAATGCTCATTCGGCCAACAGCTGTTCCTCCTGAGTGCACACCCAAGGATGCTTTTCTTAGTAAGGGGATGGAAATAAGCAGCTGCCAGACCACTCTTTCCACCATTTTCTAGGAGGCTTCCACACACATTGTATCATTTTTAGGCTTCATCGGTGTCTTAAAACTGCACTCACATTATAGATGTAAAGGTTATGACTTTTAGTAAATTGCAACTGGATCAGCAAACTTGTTCATCTATGGCCACCTTAAAGGCATGTCCAAACAGCTTATAACCACATGTTTTTGGTGCAGAAACCATGCTGGCGTCTGTGTCAAAAACCACATCTTTGAAAACGTCATCTTTGAAAACCCCACTTCCATGGACTTCACTGGGAGACCGCCACACAAAAGGTAACTTCTTCTCCACATGGTTATGCACTGAAGCTCCAATTGAAATAAACAAGAGTTTCGGGAATTGGTTTCACTGTGCCACCTGAAGCTCAGAGAGCACCAGGTGGATCAGTGCACATGGGTGTGAATTATGCCAGTGTGCACATGCCCTAAGGCAGATCAGCTGAATGTGCTGGCCTATGTAAGCGCAGAATATTACAGCTAGAGGTATGTAATCCTAGTAGCCAATAGAAGCACTAAAATATATATATCAGCGTTATGAGGCCACTGTATTTATGGAAAGAGTGCTCCAGCCACTTCTCCCCACCCCTCCGGATAGTAAGTGACAAGCTGCTATGTATGCAGGTATTCACAGCACCCTGTCAGTCATCACAGAGAGGGGGCAGGAGAAGGAGGGGGGAGAATTCCCATCATGAATACACTGGATAACTGGATAACTATGTGTCTGCTGTATGATACAGTACAAAATGTTGTGCTGTTTTGGCTACTTGGAGTGCAGCCCTAGAGTTGTAATATGTCACCCTTTCATACGGTGACATTTTCAGCAGACATATCCTCTTCGAAATGTGGAAATAGGTAAAGCAGTATATTAAAATGTAGCAAACGCTTTAATAGTTTTTATGTCCTTTAGGGTGGGTTCACTCTGCATTTTTTCAATCCATTTTTTCATCCATTTTATGTAAAAAGCGGATGAAAAATGGATGAAAAAATTTATGCATTTGTGTGCATCTGTTTTGATCTTTTTTTCCATTGACTTTCATTATAAAAAAAAAAACGGATGCACACAAATGCATTTTTTTTAAACAGATGAAATAAACAGATTGCAAAAACGCAGTGTGAGCCCAGCCTTACCCTCAAAGTACCCTCCAGTGTTACAATACTATTATTTACAGTGTAACAGTAATTTCTATATGCCTCTCTTTGTTGCTTTCTACCCACAACTACCCTTACATCCAAACATTTCCCTCACCACAGTGTCATGTTTTTAGCGTAGCTGAAAGTTGTCTTCTTATTATGTAATAAATCCACTTGTTCAAAATGGAAAGGATTATGAAGGCTGAAGGGTTAAACTGTGTAAATCTAGAAAAGGATAATAAAATGCAGGGACACGACATGACAACGGATGTCGTCAATACATGGCCCAGTGCTGCTGTGACAGGATTAATACCCTGGGGAAGCTCCTGAAATAAAATTGCTCAAGGGATAAAGCAAAAATATAGAAAAATCTAGATTCTGAGCTACACTCCTGAATAGAGAGCCAGAATGGAGAACATAAGAGAAAATACAATGGTATTTATGGATAGGCACATAAGGGAATATAAAGTCAGGTATTCTTAAGCAGGAGACTGAAGAAGGAGTTATACCACTTAGGGAACCCATCATATTAAAAATGCAATCCAATCTTCAGGCATTGTGATATACAGCAGGAGGAGCAGAGCAAAATGATCTATAGTTTTTTTTTGGGGGGGGGGGGGAAGTCTCCAAGACAACTAATCCTTTATTTATGTATATCTCTGCACATTAAAGGACAAGTAGTCAAGAAGGTGGTAGGTAGGTAGGTAAGGTAGTAATAGGACTGCCTACTTGACTACTATGCCAGGAATCTGCTTGGCTCCTCCTGCCCTATACTATGATGTCTGAAGATTTAGGAGTATTTTTTCAATGTGACAGGTTTCTTCAAAGAGAATTAAATTTTTTCACAGCTAAATACAAAAAGTACCACATACTTTCAACAAACTTACTCCTGAATTCACATCAGTTTTTGTAGCTTAACTGGTATAGCATGTTACTGATGATTTCATGACTAATGACCAATACTACCATACTGTCATGACAAAAAAGTGTGCACCAGAAAGTATCTTCTGGTTATCAATGCTATCCTGGTTAAATGTGGCCTCTTGGTCTTCCACTTGTTCCACAAAAAAGGAAGAAATGTTAGTTTCATATGTTCCTGACACCGGAGATGATGATAATACCTGGTGTACATTGCAAAAATAATTAGTAAATCAGCCGTCAGTAAAAGCCTGTTCAGCCAATCACTGGCTTCAGTGCTATCCTGCTTCAGTCAATAATTGACTAAGCAGGCTGTCTCTGCCGTCTTGGAAGTGGTGTTGGGAGCATGCAGTAGGGAACCTGAAGAGCTACAAGAAGACCCATAAGAAGCATGGTTAGGTAAGAATAGGATCTATGTTCTATACAAGGACAGAAATATATAGGTAATGTTAGTGTGCCCCTTTAAACCATCCTAAATCATTTATACTGTATCTGATGCAATGTTTATGGTCTCTTTTTATTAATAAATAACTCTGGCCACTCAAGTCTCAATTTACAAACTAATCCTCTTTAGGAAGTAAGCTGGAAATTGGAAGATCGGCATGTAGGTGTTTAAATAAAATTGGACCTGCGGTTATATCTTATTCTTCTTCCTCCTCCACATATTTATCTTTCAGAATAAATACCAGAGTAAACACCATTTAAATTCTTAATTAATGTATAAACATAAGCATAAAATGAAAGTCAATAAACCATGTTCATGCCACTCTAGGCAAGTGCCTAAAGATGTCTTTATGGTAGATACAGACCCTATAGCTACATTCAGCTTCACTACAAACACGAGGCTGTTCTACTTTTATCTATCAAGACACATTAAAAAAAAACACATAGTAAATATTTATCAAGATAGAATATTGTTTTTTACTATTGGTAACTAGAGATGAGCGAACCTAGAGCATGCTCGAGTCCATCCGAACCCAATCGTTCGGCATTTAATTAGCGGTGGCTGCTGAAGTTGGATAAAGCCCTAAGGCTATGTGGAAAACATGGATATAGTCATTGGCTGTATCCATGTTTTCCAGACAACTTAAAGCTTTATCCAATTTCAGCAGCCACCGCTAATCAGATGCCGAGCGATCGGGTTCGGATGGACTTGAGCATGCTCGAGGTTCGCTCATCTCTATTGGTAACCAGTTACAGCACCAATTACTCCACTAACCTACACACCACTGTCCCCTATGTATGCTAATGCCTAGAAAAGTTTTCAGGTTTGGACAATCCCTGCTTGTTAAAAGGACTCCATGTAAGTAAGCAGATCACAAAGAGACCTGCTGGGACCTCTAACAACCATCTAAACTCTGAGGAGAAAATTAGCAGTAAGCATCTAGTTTTCAGCACTGGCCCCCCTCGGCACCCCTTCCTGTGGCAGCACTAGCCCCCCTCGGCACCCCTTCCAGTGGCAGCACTGGCCCCCTCTGCACCTCTTCCTGTGGCAGCACTGGCCCCCCTCGGCACCCTTTCCAGTGGCAGCACTAGCCCCCCTTGGCACCCCTTCCACCCTTCCAGTGACAGCACAGGCCCCCCTCGGCACCCCTTCCAGTGGCAGCACAGGCCCATCTCGGCACCCCTTCCAGTGGCAGCACTGGCCCCCCTCGGCAGCCCTTCCAGTGGCAGCACTGGCCCCCCTTCCTGTGGCAGCACTGGCCCCCTCGGCACCTCTCCAGTGGCAGCACTGGCCCCCCTCTGCACCTCTTCTAGTGGCAGCACTGGCCCCCTAAAACTCTCTTTACATGTTGAAATGTAAAGTAATGAAGTCCGCAGCACACTTGTGCTGTACTGGATTGCAATTCAATGTTTATTTAGTGCAAAGATGAGAAATAACAGCTAATATTTCTAATATAGCATTAGTGGAAACACAAAGCTTGTGGTGGCCAAGCATAGAACATAAACATTAGGACATAAATGGAGATCCGACTGATGGATATTTCGGCCTAACCTTGGCCTTTCGGAATGTCGCTGGGTGGTGCACTGGGACTTCTTGAAAACTGGGAATTTCTTGAAAACAAACGGGAATAAGGGGGAAAAGGAGGTACAGGGACATAGCAGGTTCATGTGCACTTTCCTGCACTCGAACAAAGACTATTGATATAGCCTCCTAATTCCTTAGATTTCAATCTAACAAAGGTTTTGTGCTAGAAAAACCAAGCCCAATCCATTGAGCACCCACACCTTGCAACTTGGACTAATCTTTGTGCCAGGATACAAGACACCTTCAGAAGATTTTTACTGTAAAAAAGCTTTATAAATCTCCTCCCTTTACTGTCTCTTCTTACCCCAAATTGTAAAGCTACACTTCCCTTTTTATAGCGAGTTTATGTACATGAGAAGGGATTGTGTGTGAAGCTGCAATTCGGATGAATCCCCCCTCTATGTCTTTGACCGTACAGTACACAATGATATATAGATAGGATATCTATATGACAAAAATATGATGTCCTCAATGAATATCAAACACACCTCTATCACTGCTTTAATCAAAAAGACTTAGACCACCAGGACCCCATACTAGTTATAGGGGCTTCTGAGCTTGTACTGGATCACTTTCTTTTCACAAGTCACCAGCATATTCCTCCCTTTAGGTTCTGTTCATTGAGATAGCCAAAGTACTACATACCTTACAGACGCTAGCTCACCCAGGTCAACCAAAGTCTGTTTGAAGGATTCCCTGAATCCCAGGTACTCCAAACCCTAACATTTAATTGGTGCCTTAATGATTCACTTTCTCACAGATCTGAGAGGCAGTTAAGGAATACTTTCTATTTATTTCCTCATCTGTTTCCTCTGTTTGACATAAAGTCAAATGACATTAGCACTGTAATTTACCTAGTCTGAGCTGCAAGAGAAAACAAGAAGACAAAAGCTGTACGATTTAAAAAGAAAAAACAAAGAAACACAAGTAGAAAATATCATAGTTTACCTGACTTTTATAAGGTCTGGTTGAACACAAACCTACAGTAGATGGCCAAAACAACAGTAATATTCTCAGCAACAAGCCAGATATACCACCAGACAGGCAACAAAAGGTTCCCACACCTTCGCATGAGGCAAGAAATTGCGAATCAAGCAAATCTGTCACATAAGCCCTCAAAAACATTCACCTTTTTCACACTTGGTTCTCCATCCTTGTGTGTGGTGGAATGAAAGGGAATGGGACTTGCACATCACTCTGCATTCTCCATAGCAGGAAACAATCACAGGTGCATAGGAGGCAGGGTGATGTACAGTAGTGTAGTCACATGTATCTCAATAGGATGCCATCAATGAATTAGAAGTTTGTTCTGACCCAGACAAGGATGGGAGATGAGCAGGGGGGGGGGGGGGGGGGGAGAGCTGCATAACACACTGTTCCTGTCCATGAGACACACTCTACATCAGTAAGTAACCCCTTCAAGTGACACTGTCACCCCCTGACTATTTACCAAGCTAGTGGCACCAATACACAGAAATCAATAGAAGCATTCGGAACATACCTTTGCTGCTTGTGTTTCATAAAAAACACTTTTATTTTTTTTATGTGAATAGGGTCAGAGAGGTCAAACCTATAATTCCCTGGGTGTTAACAGTGTACATTGCTGATTTTTCAAAGAGGAAGGAATAAAGCACAATGAGGCGTAGCTATGGTAAAGCCCAGGAACAATAAACCCTGCCTCTTTGTCACTATTCACAGCACAAATAAAGATTTTTTTTTATGAAAAAAAAGACACAGACACAGGCCACAAATGTACCTTCTGAATGGTTTTAATTATATATATGCAGCTCTGCCACCAGCTCAGTGGGCGGTCGGGGGGATGACAGATTCACTTTAAGTTAATACTGGGGATCCCTTTGTTTGATCTTAGCGCTATAAAGGATATGAAGACATCCAAAATGCCTGACCTAAATGATTTTTCCTTTTTATATTACAGGAAATTTCCACAATTTTAGCCTTGCATTTATTAAAGTTCTTTATTAAACTTTGAAGCTTGCTTGAGGCTCACATTGAGAAGATTCGGAATTCTTAGACATTTTACATTGCCTATAGTAAAAAGCAACTTCCGTGCTACATGTTGTTGTGTCTAATTACCCATTGATACGGAGTCCTGGTTTTATATAGGTTTTGCCCATATAAGACCAGCCAATTATCTTGGTATAGCAAATACCTTTATATCTTCCGGGTTCAGCTAAGTTCACTATCTTTGAATTTTAGGGATCTGACAGCTTTACAAAAGATTACCATTTCTTATTTTTTAAACTCACTCTAAGATTCTACGTGAGAACATCCAAAAATGCACCCGGTAATGAACTATTGTGTAATCTTCAATTGAGAAATTGGGTTTCTTTGCCATTCCTTAAGAGAAGCAATTCTAGCTCATTCTCCCAGTTCAGGGATCTGTAAGTTATGTCAGAATTCAAAGGGTCTTATTTCCATACTGTTCAACCTTTATGCCACAATCAAAACTTGTTTTATATGCTGCTGTTATTAATGCCTTCTTCTTATAGAAACTAAAAAAGGAAAGTAAAGAGAAGAAAAGAAGACATTTGAAGGCACAGCATCTGTAAAGCACTATCCTATGTAGGTCACAGACAATGTAGATATCAGTCAAGAAGAACCAGAACCATAAACTCCTCAAAAAATTCAATAACTATAAGTTGTTATACTAAGGCATCTTATTCTGCCTAGGCAGAACAAATTCAAGAAGTAAAGAAGTGTGTGTCAGACTTATAAACACAGTGTTGATACATACAGCAGGGCCCTAAATGGGTTATCCAGGATTACAAAAACGTGGCTGCTTTCTTCCAAAAACAGTACCATGTCTGTCCACATATTGAGTGTAGTACTGCAGCTCAAAAGGCTGTGTTCAAACATAGTGTGTATTTCATGTTGAGGCTATGTTCACACTACGTAAGTTTGCGGCCGTAGCGAGCTCCGTGAATAAGCGGCTGGAGATTTACGTAGTTTGCGTACAATGGAAAGTATAGGATCTACGGCTGCACAGTTCACACTACGTAAGAACTTTCACCCGGATCGTATGCGGCGCTGTAAAAAATGAACCAGACCATTGTTTCGGGATGGAAATGCTGTAACTTACGCCCATAGCGTAACATGCAGTCCCGTACGGAGTGGTGATTTCTTCCTTTTTACACTTTGATTTGCCGATCCAAAAGGTCCTGTGGGGTGTCCGGGGCTAGCCGAAGATATCCAAGTAAAAGACCACTGTCAGATCGCTATGTACGCCACTCGGGAAGCGTACGTAGATTACGGGCGTAAGTTCGCGGACCGTACGTAGCCGGCCGCAACTTGCATAAATCCCGGCCGGAGTTTTACACGTATATGTCCGGCCGCGAAAAATATGCGGCCGGACATATAAGTAGTGTGAACATAGCCTAAAGGTGTGTTTTTGCTGCAATCTTTACACTATTTTTTTGGAAATTGTGCAATCGCATTAAAATAACAAATTTTTTGCTGCAATTTTGACACTGTCTTGGCAAAAATTGTGCTATATTACAGTGACAACTTATTAGCCAAAATATTGATGAACTACCAATAGAGATGAGCGACCTCAAGCATGCTCGAGTCCATCCAAACCCAAACTTTTGGCATTTGATTAGCGGTGGCTGCTGAAGTTGGATAAAGCCCTAAGGCTATGTGGAAAACATGGATATAGTCATTCGCTGTATCCATGTTTTCCAGACAACCTTAGAGCTTTATCCAAGTTCAGCAGCCGCCACTAATCAAATGCCGAACGTTCAGGTTCGGATGGACTCGAACCTGAACCCAGTTTGCTCATCTCTAAATACCAACAATGATTTTTAGACATGTTCAAAGACAACCATAAATGACTTATCGCTCGTCAATTGAACGCTAGGTGTTATTACATGGAGGAGATAATCGCTCTTTTTCAGTCATTATAGCAAGTTTTACCCAATAATCACTCTGTGTAACAGGATCTTATGGTGAGACTTCCAGTTGGTAGCTCTGTGCAGCAATCTATTTTAAAGAAATTCTTCTCTTTGGAGTAACCCTTTAATAGTATTATGAAACATGAAAAATATGTTTATGTGCAGTAACTTGAGTTGAGTGGCAAAAACAGGATTAGCATTTCACCATAACAGCCTGATCTGGGGTATCATACTGTTCTATTAAAAGCAATCAGCTATTAAAGGGAAACTATCAGCAGGACCTGATGATATCTCCCTACAGAGCAGGGGGCGCTGAGGATGATGGTAAGTTTCTTACCTTTATCCCTAGTGCCATTCCAGTGCTATAAGGAGTCTGATCTTTGTGCCTATTAGGAGTTTTGGTGCACTGGGGACATGCCCCTTCTAATAAGCATCAGTGGACAGGGCTGGCCCCAATTGATGCACTAAGGGTGACAGTACCGCCCCCAGTGCACCAAAACACCTGACTACTATAAAGATTAAACTCCTAATAGCACGGAAATGTGTCGAGGATGTGTCTTCATCTTCAGCACCCCGTGTGCTATAGGGAGATATACACTCACCGGCCACTTTATGAGGTACACCATGCTAGTAACGGGTTGGACCCCCTTTTGCCTTCAGAACTGCCTCAATTCTTCGTGGCATAGATGCAAGGTGCTGGAAGCATTCCTCAGAGATTTTGGTCCATATTGACATGATGGCATCACACAGTTGCCGCAGATTTGTCGGCTGCACATCCATGATGCGAATCTCCCATTCCACCACATCCCAAAGATGCTCTATTGGATTGAGATCTGGTGACTGTGGAGGCCATTTGAGTACAGTGAACTCATTGTCATGTTCAAGAAACCAGTCTGAGATGATTCTATGATTCTAGCTTTATGACATGGCGCATTATCCTGCTGAAAGTAGCCATCAGATGTTGGGTACATTGTGGTCACAAAGGGATGGACATGGTCAGCAACAATACTCAAGTAGGCTGTGGCGTTGCAACGATGCTCAATTGGTACCAAGGGGCCCGAAGAGTGCCAAGAAAATATTCCCCACACCATGACACCACCACCACCAGCCTGAACCGTTGATACAAGGCAGGATGGATCCATGCTTTCATGTTGTTGACGCCAAATTCTGACCCTACCATCCGAATGTCGCAGCAGAAATCGAGACTCATCAGACCAGGCAACGTTTTTTCAATCTTCTACTGTGCAATTTCGATGAGCTTGTGCAAATTGTAGCCTCAGTTTCCTGTTCTTAGCTGAAAGGAGTGGCACCCGGTGTGGTCTTCTGCTGCTGTAGCCCATCTGTCTCAAAGTTGGACGTACTGTGCGTTCAGAGATGCTCTTCTGCCTACCTTGGTTGTAACGGTTGGCTATTTGAGTCACTGTTGCCTTTCTATCAGCTCGAACCAGTCTGCCCATTCTCCTCTGACCTCTGGCATCAACATGGCATTTCCGCCCACAGAACTGCCGCTCACTGGATGTTTTTTCTTTTTCGGACCATTCTCTGTAAACCCTAGAGATGGTTGTGCGTGAAAATCCCAGTAGATCAGCAGTTTCTGAAATACTCAGACCAGCCCTTCTGGCACCAACAACCATGCCACGTTCAAAGGCACTCAAATCACCTTTCTTCCCCATACTGATGCTCGGTTTGAACTGCAGGAGATTGTCTTGACCATGTCTACATGCCTAAATGCACTGAGTTGCCGCCATGTGATTGGCTGATTAGAAATTAAGTGGTAACGTGCAGTTGGACAGGTGTACCTAATAAAGTGGCCGGTGAGTGTACATTCTTCTAACCTGTTGATAGTTTCCCTTTAAATAAATATATTGTAGTGATCAAATTGGTCAATTTTATTATCACTGAGGTCAAAGGAATTGGTTTTAGGTTCCTGCCTGTACTGTAGGTAATCTACAGGACAACAATTAGAGGCATCGACTCTTTGTTCATATGAGGCCAATTACTACAAGAAACCACACTTGCCACTGTGACAATCTGAGTATTTTTAACACAAAGTCATTTTTATAGAACAGCTGCTAAGATAATGTTAAAAAAAAGATAATGACATTGCTGCACATGGATCATTGATGTGAAATATCAGCTGACAGTATAGATTGATGTCTCATACCTAATTTATCATATTATGTCACGTCTTAGCCCTCCCTGTCTGTTTTCACAATGTCTAATATGTTTTTACTCAAATGTTGATATAACTGATATTTCAGAGGAATTTCCACCTAACATAGATTTCTACATGGAATCAATCGACACTGATGAATTATACATTTAGCCGAAGTATGATTTCTTTTTGCATATCTCTATAAATGCACCTTTTACACTACTAATATAATGGACCAGGACCGTGCCTTGTTGGGGTGTACAATAAATCTAGCCTGCATGGAATTCCCTTCCTGCATAGTCATTACCGATTAGTAAAAAAATAAATTAAAATGTAGCATCCGTACACCTTCACAGAAGATGGAAAAGCTGACTCATTCTGCTCTAAAAGACTAATATAAACCATGTATATGGTAGAATAAAAGAAAGATGGTTTGCCCTGTTTCACTATCATTTTTTAGAGTGTTTGACTGAGATTCTTTCCAGTGCAGGATTGTCATCATTTCAATCATTAGAGATTTTAATAACCTCATTTTAATCAAGGCAGAGCATACACATGTGGCACTGATGATTAATATCTAAAGGAACTCTCTAACCCCCAGTGTAACCCGCCCAATTGCTTAAAGCAATACAGAGACTTGATTTAATATAAAAGAAAGGAGCAATGGTTACCTAGTAAATATGTTCCCATTAGTCCTTTAGCAATTCATTACGGGAGTATATTTAACCATGACAGACAGTCCCTATACCTGTATGTTCAAAATGTCTATTACTGTTACATCTCTCAGATCTGTAATACCACCAGTCATACACTAACCGTGGACATGAAAATGGTGTGCATATCATACAGACAGCCCAGGAGGCTGGAGAAAGGGGTCTGACCCAGGTTGGTTGAATCCCTTAGGGCGGGTTCACACTACGGAATTCTCACGGACAATGTCCGCGGAATTCCGTCAGCTGTCCGCCCGCACATCTGGGCGCCTTTCCACCATTCTATGGGCCGGCGTATTCCGCTATACGCTGAAAGAAGTGTCATGTCACTTCCTTTAGCGGATCGCGGAATACGTAGTGTGAACCCGCCCTTAGATGGTGAGAACCTGTGAATCTTGCTACCCCACCCATAGCAGATTGACAGCTACGCCTATATAGTAACATGTATAAGATAATGCTGTCAATCATAGTGGGCAGGGCATGCAGGAAATATGTTTTTCTCTGTGATTCCCAGCAAAATTTATGTCCATTTACCTCCTCGGCTTCAGCGCTGGGGACCCCTATCACACTACTCTCTTGCCTGGTCTCTGGCTGCTTCCTGGTGGTGAGACGTGACTGTGGCAGGCCACCGCAGTCTTTCAGCAGACATAGTGGGGTCCTGCCTCGGCTGCTGAATGGGTGAGGGGGTTATGTCTCAAGTCCCATCTCAGACCAGAAAGCAGTCGGAGACCGGGGACCAGAGCAGCATGATGGAGGCCCCAGTGCTGGAGGTAAGTGGACATCATTGTTTTCATCCACCCCCTCCGTGGTAATACTAAAATAAAAAGGCCTCCCAGCTAGAGTACCCCTTTAAGGCCATTGACACAGGCAGATTATCAGCAATGAGAGTTCCTAGAAACACTCATACGACTGAAAATCAGCCCATGTAAAAGTGCCAGCGACCAGCAGACACATGGAAAAACTGACGTTGGTAAAATCTATTGTTACCACCCGCACATCTCACTGTGTAAACAGGAGGTGTTAGGCAGATAACAATGAATGGTAATGGCCCTATTAATAATACAATGTTTATTGTTCGTAGCCTGGCTGCGCATTTCATTGTACCTTGTAAAGGCACTACAAAGTAGCGCTCATTCCACTGATCGTCACTCGTTAGCCCTAAGTGGCTAAAAATGTAATGTAATCTAAATGTTAGGGTCCATTTACACAGAAAGATTATCTGACAAATTATCTGCCAAAGATTTGAAGCCAAAGCCACAGACTATAAACAGAGATCAGGTCATAAAGGAAAGCCTGAGATTTCTCCTCTTTTCAAATGCATTCCTGGCTTTGGCTTCAAATCTTTGGCAGATAATCTGTCAGATAATCTTTCTGTGTAAATGGACCCTAAGTGGACCATTAAACAGTTTTTTTTAACATGTAAATAATCAAATCATAGATTCCTTCCTTGAGCTCAACATTTCCCCCATAGAGAGGGTGGAAATTGCCCAGCATTTCCATATGGCTGCTTGCCTCTCCTCCCCCACTAATTGCAGTGGAAACACTGAGAGGGCACTTGAGAGAAATCAGCTCCGCCCAGTGGCAACCTGCTGCTATATATACGAAGATGGTCACCACACAAGCAGCAGTTCATAAATCTAAAGGTAGGAATTTCAATGTGCTTTTAACACCTTCCTGGTGCTGTGATTAGTTATACTATCTATAACCATCTAACAGATTCTCATTCAGCCAATTACACGCATTAGATAAGTGTCAACTGAACCTACGAGTCTGATGGGATGGTACAAACATGTTACATGTATGGTGGCCTGAGAAGGATCAGTCATGTTGAAGATCAACTGCCAGATGTCTTTGGGAGTGGCTTTCTTCCATCTCCATGTTCACTAAAAATGCTGGCTCAGCCAAGTAGACTGAGCATTTGCTTATAGGAATCAAAAGACTGCCTTCGGCCGAACAACCGATTGGTTGACAACTATTTTATGTTTATGGCTAGAGTGGATTACGCACAATCTCAGGTCTCCAACTGTAATGAAGAGTCAAAGATGAGTTGTGGCTCAGCGTTTGTGCCACACTCTGGCACGCCTCACCACTGCTTCCTCCTCCCTCTTCTTCATGAATAATCAATACTGCCCAGTGTCCTGCTCGCCCAGCTGTCAGCCAGTGGTTTTTTTTCTCATCATTGTATAAAAACAATGAAGTTTAAAACAAGTTTGGACCTAATTAGGAATTCTTTGCACTTATAAAAATGATACCATACTGAGGAAAAAAATAAAAATAAACAACTATATTTCATTTCCATCAGAGTAGTCAAACCAAAGAAAGAACTGCTGGCAGGTCTCTAGACAGATAAGTTACCCCTAGACCACAGCGAGCAGAAGGCCGGGCAGCATCATGAAGAGGAGGGAGGTGGAAGGAGGGGTGAGGTGGGCCAAAGTGCAGCACAAACGCTAAGCCATGATTCCTCTTTGACTCTTTATTACAGTAGGAGACCTGAGACAAATTATCAAAAGGTACCATGCCCACAAGGGGTCTGCCAGCTACAGCACACTGTCAGCACCTTATGTAGGGCCAGGGTGCTTACAGATTCCCTTTAACTGCAAAACATAACATAGGTTCAGCTGCATTTAACCATAGTCTTACATTATATATGAATCATACAAAGCCAGAGAAAGCTGAAATCTATTGTGCTGTTAAGCAGGGTTTTTACACTTGAGAGTTGCTGTTTAGTCTAGTCAACTCTCCTAAAACAGAGGGCAATACTACCAGGCTTTAAAGGGGTACTCCAGCAAACTTTTTTTGTATTAAATCAACTGGTGTCAGAAAGTTCAAGAGATTTGTAGTTTACTTCTATTGAAAAATCTCCAGTCTATCAGCTGCTGTATGTCCTGCAGGAAGTAGTAAATTCTTGTTAGTCTAACACAATGCTCTCTACAGCTACCTCTCTCCGTGTCAGTAACTGTTGAAAGCAATAACAAATCCCCGTAAAAAAAAAAAAAACTTCCTGCAGGACGTACAGCAGATGGTAAGTCCTTGATGACTTGAGATTTTCTTAATAGAAATAAATTACAAATCTGTGGCACTTTCAGGCACCAGTTGATTTGAAAGAATATTTTTATGCTGGAGTATCTCTTTAAAGTACACTCACTACTACCCCTCTGCATTAATCTTCACTTTCAGGCACCCATCACTAACATAGTCCCAACGTTGGTCAAGGGGTCAAGACAATATCTATGGCTGGCAACCAGAGGTGAAGATGAATGCTGGAATGGAGAAAAAGGGTTGAAAAAATTATTAAAAAAAACATTTCAACATGTCCTCAAATCGTTGCTTGGCACTTGCTGATAATTCGCTTATTGCTTTGTATAAACATTTTTTTTCCATTTTTTAAAGACCCTAGATGGCCTTCAGCAATCTTAAAAACAACTACTAACTACTGGATGTGAATACTTTATATCTTTCTCAGGCTTTTTTCTTGTATTATGGTCTTCTATTTTCTGAGATAGTGTGTTGCCCTCCATCCACATGTATTTATCAGTGTGGTGTCGTTTGTTTGTTTGTTTGTTTGTTTTTTTGGGGGGGCACTTTGGTCTGGATTCTGTATTTTTTTAGGCGGTCTTGTTTAGGGTCTCTTAGCTTAGGGTCTTTGAGGTCATCTGTATTTGTTTGAATGTCTACTGGTCTGAATTTATGGGGTTTTGGTGTGCGATCTGTTTTACTTTAGGGGTCTGGTTTGTGGTGTATATTAGTTTTAGGAGTCTGCATTTTGGGGGTTTGATGAAGCTTGTCATATGTCCTATTAGTGATACTGTATATAAAATGCTGTACATTGAGATGTGTCCTATATTGATGAATAGGGTATGAGGATATTTTGTATACCTTTGTACACCCCTTTTTAACATATCCGATGTGCCTTCTCAAAAGTTGCAACTATGCTTTGACTGTCTCAAAGCCTGAAAAACGACATAAATACAATACATAAAGAACAAGTATCAAACATAAGTGACACTGTAGAGCGGCTGGTTTGATTGTCAGGGACCATCATTTAGAAAGGCACAGAAAGCAGCACTTCACTGCAATAGAATTTTTGAATTACACATAATATAATTCCATATAAAATCATCCTACAGATATACGACTAAAAAGGGGCCTGGTCATGTACTATATATTTACCTAATTGTTTGAATTGATGCCATAAAATGCTGCATTTACCCTGCTGGTGGCTTTATTACAAAAGTAAGCTGTCTTGATGAGGTAAATCAAGATATACAGTCAAAGATTTCAACAAAAGATATACTATATAGCAGTGCTCTAGCTGTAAGGCAGAGGCAGTTTTAATAAAAGTGACTATACTATAATCTGCACAGTCTAGTCCTTGGCTGCAACAATCTCTAGTTTAGGAACATTATTGACTCATGTTGTTCCTATATTGGTGTTATACAGAGTTTAGGAGAAAATGGAGGGTAGACTGAGCAATAGTTTGTATTTCTGCATGGACTTCCGCCACAGATGGTGAGGCCCCAGCATCCTCCTGGTCAGTCTGGTGAGGCCCAGGCATCACTTTGCTGGCTGATGCTCCAGTTTGAGAAGGGCTCCTCTATAGAAGGAGTTGCCATAATACTATGTTGCTTTAGCAGTATAGAAAATAGACAGTGTATATAAGATCTCAGACACATTGAATTGTTGCACATTTGATGACAACTATGGTAAATATCCCCAAGGGTCTAGAATTTGTGTCAAACTAAAGCCCTGCTATTGCATCTGCCCAAACACCCTACATATTATATTAGGGGATTTAATTATAAGGTCTTAAAGACAGGACGAATATTAAAATGTGTTCATTGATAGAAAAACAGGAGGGAAGAAGAAGGCTAAAAAATACATTTCTTACTTGGATTTATTGACTGAAGCATGGATGTGGGCATGTCGACTGTATATTAGAACCTCTATCTGCAGTCAAGTCTCACCTTGTGATATCTATTGATCTATTCATTTAATGGGACTTCTCAGGCAGAGTCTATACTATCAGCTAATTACTTATTACACAGCTTGTTACTGTTTCCTAGACACTGAGGATTGCTACCAGTTACACAGATAACAGCCGAGAATATACAGGACTAGACACAATATTTTTGGCCTAATAATGTATGAATACTGTGTATATAAACTACATTTTATACAATGAACTCACCAAATTTCTGAAGGCTCTTTAGCTTTTAAAGGGAAATTCCTGTCTCTTTCTGGGGAATACTTACTTTATATGGATTTGGCCTTTAAAATGACATAATTTGAAGGGCCTTTTCACCCACCCTTTAACTCCTCCCACAGGTGGTGATACTGCAGTGCCAGAGGCTATGTGATCTAATTCAATGAAATTATTGATCTTTCAAAAGCAATAACTTCCAGCATTAAGAATTCCCATAAATGTCAGGCCCCATCCCCCACAAAGGTTAATCAGCATAAGGAAAGCTGCAGGGTATTTTCTGAAGACAGGCAATGCCACTCTTTAATGCCCATGTATTTCTTTGCATTTTTAACACTCCTAATAAGGCTACTTCAAGGGACAACGTTAGGCGAACCTGAGATTTTAAGCTTGGCCGGGGATCAAATATAAAGTCTCAGGTACATACTGTATGATCTCACTCTAACAAAATAATGGATTTGCATGGATGAATAGTAATTTATTTGACCCTGCAGAACCAATACTCTGATGTTCAGACGTAAAAAAAAAATCCTAGATGTTGATGTCTCCACTCCACACCAGTTCTGTATATACACTGCTCAAAAACTAAAGGGAACACTTAACCCCTTTGTGCTGCAGCTAGTTTGGGCCTTAATGACCAGGCTAATTTTTCAAAATCTGACCTGTCTCACTTTATGCTCTCATAGCTCAGTGATGCTTTAACGTATGCTAGCGATTCTGAGATTGTTTTTTCGTGACATATGGCACTTTATGTTAGTGGCAAAATTTGGTCACTACTTTGTGTGTTTTTTGTGAAAAACATCAAAATATCATGAAAAATTTAAAAAATTTGCATTTTATGAACTTTGAAATTCTCTGCTTCTAAAAAAAGAAAGTCGTAGCACATAAATTAGTTACTAAGTCACATTACCAATATGTCTTCTTTATTCTGGCATAATTTGGTAAACATATTTTACTTTTTTAGGGTGTTATGGGGCTTAGAAATTTATCAGCAAATTATCACATTTTCGTAAAACAGATTTTTTTAGGGACCAGTTCTTTTTTTAAATGGATTTAGAAGTCTGGTATCCTGAAAACCCCCATAAGTGACCCCATTTTGGAAACTACACACCTTAAAGAATTAATCTAGGGGTATAATGAGCATTTTAACCCTACAGGGGCTGGAGGAAAGTATTCACAATTAGGCAGTAAAAAAATTGAAAATTTAAATTTTCCAATAATATATACGTTTAGATTAAAGTTTCTCATTTTCAAAAGGAATATGAGACAAAAAGCACCCCAAAATTTGTAATGCAGGTTCTCTTGAGTACAACGGTACCCCATATGTGGGCGTAAACCACTGTATGGGCACACAGCAGGGCTCAGAAGGAAGGGAGCGCCAATTAGCTTTTCCAATGCAGATTTTGCTGAAGAAGTTTCTGAGCGCCAGGTGCGTTTGTAGTGCCCCTGTAGTGTCAGCAGAGAGAAAACCCCCCATAAGTCACCCCATTTTGGAAAGTACACCCCTCAAAGAATTCATCTTGGTGTGTGGTGACCATTTTGACCCCACAGGTATTACAGGAAAGTATTCAAAAGAAGACAGTAAAAATGAAAAACTTGAATTCTTCCAATAATATGTTCGTTTAGTTTGAAATTTCTCAATTTCACGAGGAACAAGAGGAAAAAAGTACCCCAAAATTTGTAACACAGGTTCTCCTGAGTACAATGGTACCCCATATGTGGGCATAAACCACTGCATGGGCACACAGGAGGGCTCAGAAGGGAAGGAGCGCCAATTAGCTTTTTCAATGCAGATTTTGCTGCAGAAGTTTCCGAGCGCCAGGTGCGTTTGCAGAGCCCCTGTAGTGCTAGCGGAGTAAAATCTCGCCATAAGTCACTCCATTTTGGAAAGTGCACCCCTCATAGAATTTATTTTGGGGTGTGGTGAGCATTTTGACCCCACAGGTATTTGAGGAAAGTATTCAAAAGTAGACAGTAAAAATGAAAAACTCGAATTTTTCCAATATTATGTTCTTTTAGTTTGAAATTTCTCAATTTCACGAGGAACAAGAGGAAAAAAGTACCACAAAATTTGTAATGCAGGTTCTCCTGAGTACAATGGTACCCCATATGTGGGCGTAAACCACTGCATGGGCACACAGGAGGGCTCAAAAGGGAAGGAGCGCCAATTAGCTTTTTCAATGCAGATTTTGCTGAAGAAGTTTCTGAGCGCCAGGTGCGTTTGCAGCGCCCCTGTAGTGCTAGCGGAGTAAAATCTCGCCATAAGTCACTCCATTTTGGAAAGTGCACCCCTCATAGAATTTATTTTGGGGTGTGGTGAGCATTTTGACCCCACAGGTATTTGAGGAAAGTATTCAAAAGTAGACAGTAAAAATGAAAAACTCGAATTTTTCCAATAATATGTTCCTTTAGTTTGAAATTTCTCAATTTCACGAGGAACAGGAGAGAAATGTCACCCCAATATATGTAAAGCAGGTTCTCCTGAGTACAATGGTACCCCATATGTGGGCATAAACCACTGCATGGGCACACAGCCGGGCTCAGAAGGGAAGGAGCGCCAATTAGCATTTTCAGTGCAGATTTTTCTGAAGAAGTTTCTGAGCGCCAGGTGCGTTTGCAGAGCCCCTGTAGTGTCAGCAGAATAGATTCCCCCCAAAAGTCACCACATCTTGGAAAGAGCACCCCTCAAAGAATTCATCTTGGGGTGTGGTGACCATTTTTACCCCACAGGTATTAGAGGAAAGTATTCAAAATTGGCCAGTAAAAATGAAAAACTCGAATTTTTCCAATAATATGTTGGTTTAGTTTGAAATTTCTCAATTTGACGAGGAACAGGAGAGAAAACGTACCCCAAAATCTGTAACGCAGGTTCTCCTGAGTACAACGGTACCCCATATGTGGGCATAAACCACTGTATGGGCACACAGCAGGGCTCAGAAGGGAAGGAGCGCCGATTTACAGGAGCAAAACCGCAGCTAGTAATGGTTATTAGAATAGCGCAGTTACTAAAATAACATAAAAAAAATTAGATTACAGGTAATGTGGGGTGGTTACGGACAGCCTGGGGTGGTTATGGGCAACCTGAGGTGGTTACAGGTAATCTGGGGTGGTTACGGACAACATGGGGTGGTCACGGGCAACCTGCTGTGGTTACAGGCAACGTGGGGTGGTTACAGGCAACGCGGGGTGGTTACGGGCAATGTGTGGTGGTTATGGGCAACGTGTGGTGGTCACGGGCAACCTGCTGTGGTTACGGCAACGTGGGGTGGTTACAGGCAACGTGGGGTGGTTACAGGCAACGTGGGCTGGTTACAGGCAACGTGGGCTGGTAACGGGCAACGTGGGCTGGTTACGGGCAACCTGCTGTGCTTACAGACAATCTGGGATGGTTACGGGAAACGTGGGGTGGTTACGGGCAACCTGCAATGCTTACAGACAATCTGGGGTGGATACGGGCAACGTGGGGTGGTTACGGGCAACCTGCAATGCTTACAGACAATCTGGGGTGGTTACAGGCAACGTTGGCTGGTTACGGGCAACCTGCAGTGCTTACAGACAATCTGAGGTGGATACGGGCAACGTGGGGTGGTTACGCGCAACCTGCAGTGCTTACTGACAATCTGGGGTGGTTACGGGCAATGTGGGGTGGTTACGGATAAACTGATTGGCAATTTGGGGTGGTCAGAGGCAAGGTGCGGTGGTCAGAGGCGACGTGCGGTGGTCAGAGGCGACGTGCGGTGGTCAGAGGCGACGTGTGGTGGTCAGAGGCGACGTGCGGTGGTCAGAGGCGACGTGCGGTGGTCAGAGGCATTGTGGCGTGGTCAGAGGCATCGTGGCGTGGTCAGAGGCATCGTGGCGTGGTCAGAGGCAACGCGCAGTGGTTACGTGCAATCTGGGGGGGTTACATGTAATCTGGCGTGATTACGGGGAACCTGGGGGGGTTATGTGCAACCTGGAAGGGTTACAGACAATCTGGGATTGTTACTGATAAACTGAAGTGCTTATAGGTAATCTGGGGTGGGTACATGTAATTTGGGGTGGTTACGGGCAATCTGGAGGGGGTCACTGGCAATTTGCGGTGGTTACGGGCAACGTGCGGTGGTTACGGGCAACGTGCGGTGGTTACGGGCAACGTGCGGTGGTTACGGGCAACGTGCGGTGGTTACGGACAACGTGCGGTGGTTACGGGCAACGTGCGGTGGTTACGGACAACGTGCGGTGGTTACGGGCAACGTGCGGTGGTTACGGGTAATCTGGGGGGGGGTTAGGGGTAATTTGGGAGTAAACTGCAATTATTACTATAATAAAAAGTGTGTGTTTTATTTTTTTGTATGTTTGTCACTTTTTGTACTTTACATATTCATTTTCACTGTATTACTATGATTATTGTGATATTTTCTATCTCAGTAATCATAGTTCAGTGACAGAGACCAAATTGGTCTCTGTCACTTTAAATTTTCAGAGTTGGCTGGTTGTGAAGCGCATGCGCACTTCATAACCAGCCAGGACGTCGAGGAGGAAGGAGCTCCGTGGATCCGGTGAGTATATGGGGAAGGGAGGGTGACTGGGGGACGGGGGGGACGGGGGTGACAGGGGGGGTGGGGGGCGACTGGGGGGGTGGGGGGACATCACTTTTTATCCCCTGTCACCAATCATTCATGGTGACAGGGGATAAAAAGTGCCGGGAGCACATGGCACAAGCGATCAGCGGTATATAGTATATACCGCTGATCGCTTGTACCGGGACCCCACAGGGGGGTCCCCGATGACTGCCCCATGCTCTCTGCTACCTCCGGTGGCGGAGAGCATGGGGCTTTCATTCATTTTAACCTTTTAATCGCTGTGAACCGACGTTAGTCGGTTCACAGCGATAGCGGCGGCCATCTTGGAAATGATGGCCGCCGGGGGAGGGGGGTTAGTTATCGGGGCACTAGGGGGGGCTGATCTGAGGTCTGGGGGATACTTATTTCATCTCCCCCCGCCGTAGATTCACGGCGGGGGGAGATGAAAGGTGGCGGCGGCACCGGTACTCTCATTTACCGACGGTCGCCGCTATAACGTTAATAGCGGCGATCGTCGGTAAGGGGGGGGGCCGGGACGGACCTCACACACTGCCCCAACCCCTCAGCTACCTCCGGTAGCCGGGGGGATGGGGTGGGGGCCGTCCCGGCCCCGCAGCCTTATTCTCTGCCATCGCCGTAAAAAGCTGATGGCAGCAGAATAAGGCCCATTAGTGACCGCCGTAGAAAGCCGTATCGGCGGTCACTAAGGGGTTAAACACAGTTTAACATCCCAATTAACAACCCAGTCTCCCCATCAGCCGCTTAGTTTCTTTCTCTAACCTCCTCCCTTGGCCTCTCTCAGCATTCTGACTCTCCAACCCACAAGGGTGGGATTACCTTGGACCTGGTCTTCTCCAGACTTTGCCCAGTTTCCCACTTTGCTAACTTTACCACTGAGCTCTCTGACCACAACTTCCTCTCCTTTATCATAACAAATTCTCGTCCTCCTCTTGACATTCCGACCTCACTCACATATAGAAACTTACGTTCTATAGACACCCAACAATTGCTAGATACTGTACAGTCATCATTGCCCCCCACCTCTTCCCTCTCCTGTCCTAATTTGGCTGCCAAACAATACCACGACACCCTCAAAACCACCCTGGACAAACTTGCACCCCCTATACCCCAAACAGCCCAACATAGACGGCCACAACCGTGGCACACATCCAGAACTCGTTTTCTTAGACGGTGTTCTAGGTGTGCTGAACGTCTGTGGAGGAAATCTAAGACAACAGCCAACCTTCTACATAACAAGTTTATGCTTAGAAGCTACTACTCTGCTCTTCACTCTGCTAAGCAATCCTACTTCACCACTCTGATCTCTTCTCTTTCCCATAACCCAAAATGCCTCTTTGATACCCTCAACTCTCTCCTTAAACCTAAATTTCAGACACCCATAACTAACCTCTGCGCTGAAGACTTAGCCAACTACTTCAAGGACAAAATAGACACAATCCGCCAGGAGATCATCTCCCATTCCCCAGGTAATATTAATCCTATTCCCTCTTACTGTTCCTTCTCATCCCTCTCAGCGTTTGAGCCAGTGACAGAGGAGGAAGTCTCCAGACTCCTCTCCTCCTCTCGTCCCACCACCTGCCCTAGTGACCCTATTCCCTCACACCTGGTCCAGTCTCTCTCTCCTGTTGTCACTACCTACCTTACTAAAATCTTCAACCTCTCCTTCTCCTCTGGCATCTTCCCCTCGACTTTCAAACACTCCGTCATCACTCCATTACTGAAAAAACCCTCTCTAGACCCCTCCTGTGCTGCCAACTTTCGACCTGTCTCTAATCTTCCTTTTATCTCCAAACTCTTGGAACATCTGGTCTATTCCCGCCTAACCCGCTACCTCTCTGTCAACTCTCTCCTTGACCCCCTTCAGTCCGGTTTCCTTCCTCACCACTCTACCGAAACTGCCCTTACTAAAGTCTCTAATGATCTCCTCACCGCCAAATCTAAAGGTGACCATTCTCTTATCATTCTCCTGGATCTATCTGCAGCTTTTGACACTGTAGACCACCAGCTCCTCCTCTCCACACTCCGCTCTATTGGCCTCAAGGACTCTGCTCTTTCCTGGTTTTCCTCCTATATTTCTGACCGCTCCTTTAGTGTATCACTTTCTGGCTCCACCTCATCTTCTCTTCCCTGGGTCCTCTCCTTTTCTCACTTTACACATCGGACAAATCATCAGCAAGTTTGGTTTTCAGTACCATCTCTATGCTGATGATACCCAGCTGTATACCTCCTCCCGTGATATTACCCCTGCTCTTCTACAGAACACCAGTAACTGTCTGTCTGCCGTCTCTAATGCTATGTCCTCCCTATTCCTAAAACTAAACCTTGCTAAGACTGAGCTTCTTGTCTTCCCTCCCTATGCTAACCGCCCCCTACCTGACATCTCCATCTCAGTCTGTGGTGCAACCATAACCTCTACACAGCAAGCCTGCTGCCTTGGGGTTATAGTTGACTCAGATCTGTCCTTCACTCTTCATATTAAATCTCTTTCACGTTCCTGTAATCTGCATCTAAAAAACATCTCTAAAATCCGTCCCTTTCTTACTGTCGAATCTGCTAAAACTCTCATTGTCGCTCGGATTCATTCCAGTCTAGACTACTTCAATTCCTTACTAATCGGCCTTCCTTCCTCTAAACTCTCTTCTCTCCAGTCCATTCTCAATGCAGCGGCCAGGCTCATCTCCCTGTCCAGCCGCTATACAGATGCCTCCCCCTGTGCCAGTCATTACATTGGCTCCCTATTAAACACAGGATACAATACAAAGTCCTCCTGCTCACCCACAAGACTCTCCACAGTGCTGCACCTCCCTACATCTCCTCCCTCATCTCTGTCTACTGCCCTACCCGTGCCTTATGCTCCTCTAATGACTTACGACTAACATCCACCTTAATCCGCACCTCTCACTTCTGTCTCCAGGACTTCACCCGAGCTGCACCAGTTCTGTGGAATGCATTACCCAAGACTGTCAGACTCACCGCCAATACACAAAGCTTCAAACGTGCCCTCAAAACACATCTGTTCAAGCAGGCTTACCAGGTTCCCTAATTTTCACTGCTACCCTCAAACCCAACCCCCCCACACACACACACCTCCACCACACACACACACCTCCACCACGCACACACACACCGCCACCACGCACACACACATACACACATACATATACACACACCAAGCATTTAAGCACTTAGACCTGTGCATGCAGGTATTGGCTGGTGACAGGTTCATCCACCCTTACCTGCACTGCCTTATTTATATAGATGGCTGGACCATAAGAACAATGAAGCACTTTGCCCCTCTGCCATTTTGTCTTGCACCCCCTCCTGATAGTATGTAAGCTCATGCATGGGAGCAGGGATCTCACTCCTCATATATGGATAATTATATGTATATCTCTGTAATGTCTATTTTTTGTCTATGTATGTACCCCCAGAATTGTAAAGTGCTGCGGAATCTGTTGGCGCTATATAAATAAAAATTATTATTAGTATTATTATTATATTATTATTATTATTATTATTATTATTATTATAAGTCCAAGTGAATCAAACTTCTGTGAAATCAAACTGTCCACTTATGGTGTGTTTACACAGAGAGATTTATCTGAGAGATCTTTGAAGCCAAAGCCAGGAACAGACTATAAACAGAGAACAGGTCATAAAGGAAAGACTGGGATTTCTCCTCTTTTCAAATCCATTTCTGGCTTTGGCTTCAAAAATCTGTCAGATAAATCTCTCTGTGTAAACACACCATTAGGAAGCAACACTGCTTATGATAAATTTCACATGCTGTTGTGCAAATGGAATAGACAGACAACAGGTGGAAATAATTGGCAATTAGCAAGACAGACTCAATAAAGGAGTGGTTCTGCAGGTGAGGACCACAGACCACTTCTCAGTACCTATGCTCTCTGGCTGATGGTCCTTTTTAAATGTTGATAGTGCTTTCACACTTGTGTGGGTTGTAGAGTCCATCTCATGCTACTACCAGGTTTGCTGTGTCTGTCAGCGTAGTGTCGAGAGGCTGGCTACCAGGAGACAGGCCAGTACACAAGGAGACGTGGAGGAGGCCATAGGAAGGCAACAACCCAGCAGCAAGACCATTACCTCTGCCTTTGTGCAAGAAGGAGCAGGAGGAGCACTGCCAGAGCCCTGCAAAATGACCTCCAGCAGGCCACAAATGTGCAAGTTTCTTCACAAATGGGAGTTGTGCTTACAGCCAAACACTGCACAGGACGCTTGGCGTTTGCAAGAAAACACCAGGATTGGCAATTTCACCAATAGCGCCCTATGCTCTTCACAGATGAAGGCAGGTTCACACTGATAACATGTGACAGACGTGACAAAATCTGGAGACACCGTGTAGAGCAATCTGCTGCCTGCAACATCCTTCAGCATGGCAGTGGGTCAGTAATGGTGTGGGGTGCCATTTCTTTGGAGGGTCCCACAGCCCTCCATGTGCTTGCCAGAGCCTGACGGCCATTAGGTACCAAGATGAGATCTTCAGACCCCTTGTGAGACCATATGCTGATGCAGTTGGCCGTGGGTTCCTCCTAATGCAGGATAATGCTAGACCTCATGTGGCTGGAGTGTGTCAGCAGTTCCTGCAAGATGAAGGCATTGAAGCTTTGGACTGTCCCGTCCGTTCTCCAGACCTGAATCCATTTAAGCATATCTGGAACATCATGTCTCGCTCAATCCACCAACGTCATGTTGGACCACAAACTGTCCAGAAGTTGGCAGATGCTTTAGTCCAGGTCTGGGAGGAGATCCCTCAAGAGACCATCCGCAACCTCATCAGGAGCATGCCCAGGTGTTGTAGAGAGGTCATACAGGCAGGTGGAGGCCAAACACAATATGATGATTTTTGTGTGATTTTGTTGTCAGCACATTCAACTTTGTACAGAACAAAGTATTCAATGAGAATATTTCATTCCTTCAGATCTAGGATGTGTTATTTTGTTCCCCTTTTTTTTTTTTAGCGGTATATAAGGAAAACTATAGCACCACACCAGTGGGAAGAGCCCATTGTATGATAACAAAAATCTCAGGTTCAGACTCTCTTGAATGTAATTTGGCTGGAAGTGGGATACTGTACTTTAAACGTTTTTTCCAGGAGCCCAAATCTAATGGCCTATTTCTGGTGAACACCTGGTACTGCTTCTAAATCCCTAGGCCATCAAAATCTGACTCCTGTAAAACTCATCCAACTTCAACCTAGCTGAAGTATAGCTAAGTAAAGCTAATGTTATCCTCTAGCTGCCATCTTTACATATTTAGATTTTTTATGTACCTCTAGCTATATGTAAAAAGAAAATTACTCACTAGAAAACACCCGCAAAATTCTGCTGATTTTAAAACAATAGGGGTAAATTAATTAGACCAGCATTTCATACACTGGAATAAAATGCACCAAATGTATTAACAAATGTACACCTGCCACGATCAATGAGCCTTCACGAAAAGCTTTTATCAATGGAGCATCAGAGTGACAAATACATGCAATAATGCACAATTACACAGCAAAATTTATCTGACAGGTTTTTGAAGCCAAAGCCAGGAACAGACTATAGAAAGGGAACAGGTCATAAAGGAAATCTGTGAGATAAATGTTTCTGTGTAAACGCACCATAAGGCTGGGTTCACACTGAGGAGTAGGTGAGGAATTAGGCGAGTAACTGAAAAGGAATCCGCTCTTATTTCAGTTTGAAATTAATCCTGTAAAATATGTACAGAGCAATGTTCCATTATGTTCAATGGGATTTCTGCTCTGTTGTTCACACTGCAGAATTTCCAAGCAGAATTTTCTGCCGCTGATCTGCTTTCTGCCCAAAGAATTGACATGTCAATTCTTTTTCGTGCGGATACTGCTAGAGGAATCCTAAAAAAGTCAATGGGGGCTTAAATTCTGCTTGCATTCTGCTTGAATCAGCTTGCATTCTGCTCAAATTTTGCTAGAATCCAGCTCCTATTCTGCCAGAGCTGAAAAGGCAAGAAATGTCAGACAGAAAACGTTCCTCTACAATTCCTCAGTATGAACCCAGCCTTACAATCATCAATGTGACCATATATATTCTATGGATCATAGCTACCCACATGAGTCATAGATATTATGGTTATGGTTCCTCAGCTTTAGGGGAAAGGTTTATCTAAAAATTAATGGGTCTATTGCCAGCTTGGTAAAATCTACTGAATGTGCAGTAGTTATTAAAAGGTAGGACTGGCATGCAGTAAGAAATAGCAGTGAGTAGGAGCTTTTCTGTACAATATTATGTAACTATAGAGCTAGGGAATAAAGCAAGACAGTAAAAGCTAGAAAAAGGTGAAAGTTCTATGGGGTAGTAAAGGGTCACAAAGAACAAGAACTGAGATAAGTACTAGAAATGTAGCATTGCTTCAGTAAGCACAATAGTACAGTAAGCTATATTGGTGACTAAAGGGTACCCGCACACACACTTTTTGTCTGGTGTTTTTATGGCCCAAAAAAATAAATGGCAGAAAAACCACCAAAGTGGCACATGGCGTTTTTTCATGCTTTTGCGTTATTCTGGCATTTTTTACTTTATGTGTGAACGTCCTTGTTTCTGGTTTAGTCGTTTTTGTGTGCTGAATAGAGATGAGCGAACCTGGAGCATGCTCGAGTCGATCCGAACCCCAACTTCCGGCATTTGATTAGCGGTGGCTGCTGAACTTGGATAAACCCCTAAGGCTATGTGGAAAACATGGATATAGTCATTGGCTGTATCCATGTTTTCCAGACAACCTTAGAGCTTTATCCATGTTCAGCACCCCCCGCTAATCAAATACCTAACATTCGGGTTCGGATCGACTCAAACCCGAACCCGGTTCGCTTATCTCTAGTGCTGAACTTTTTTCCTCTACCATCACATGACCTAGTTGCTGGACCACAAAAGGTGACACAAACGCCAGAAAAAAAATGCTATATGCATATGAGTTTTTGAGACAACCAGAACAATCCCATTGAAGTCTATGGGAGAAAAAACATGGTTGTTTTCTTCAATGCCCCATTTGCCTAAGGGTGGTGTATCCTAATGGAGACTCTACTAAAGCTAATGGGAGCAAATACAACCCCAATGCACAAAGTGTAGCCAGATATGGCACTGGTTTTGGAAGAAAGCAGCCATGTTGTTTCTAATCCTTGGAACAACTCCACATCCAAAGCCCTATGGAATGACACTCACCATGTCCACGAGTTTAGTTTTCTGCTGAAAATCTACATTAATACTACTGGACACTCAATAGCACAAAATACGCAAACAGGAATTTAATTTATTATAGTAAGTGAAAAAGAAACTGGTGTGTGAAAATGCATCATGTGCAGTCAAATAATATAAAGATAGTTTATAAAAAAAAGGAATATAGTCCTTTTATCAGAACAAACATCCAAAGGAACAATAAAGTGGAAAAAACATCTAAAGCATCAACAATATGGGGTGTGTGTGTTCGAAGCTATGCCCCAATACTCAATTACCAATGGTCACTCGACCCTGGTGGATGCAACATAGAAATGTGATTATGGCATAGAGGATGAGCAAAGCATCATCACTAAAAGAGTGTAGTAGTGTCCTAGGGTCAAGACAGGAGCATAGTAAGGAATTAGTCCTAGTCCAGGGTTTAGGACTAGGAGTACTAAAGGTTCTAAGTGAAGTATCCAAAGGAGAACACTGGAGCATAGTCAGGAATACTCCAGAGTCACTAGCAAGATTAGCACTACAGAGTCTTGGTTAAAAAAAATAACCAGCAAAGCGGCAATGAACAAAGGTCCATGGGGAATTCAGGAGACAAGGTACCAGGAGGTTTCAGGCACACAGAAACAGAGATTACATGGGCTCTGAATTGGCAATGTGAATTGTAAGCTGACTGTAAGCTGAGTGAGAGAGTCTGGGTTTACTAGGCCCTAAAGTGATATTGTCACCCCCTTACTCTACTCTGCACCATCCACAAGCCTAAATGCTGCACATTCAATACTTACCAGTATAAAACTTTTTTACGCTCTAAAATAGCTTTATTTCATCAGTTGACAGTGTAACCTAGGTTGGGCTTTATGGCAGTGGAGCCATCTCTCCAGCAAAGAGAGTAAGGGGGAGGGGGTGGTCGTGGCATTAGTAGCATAGTGCAGACATGTGACTTATATAGCATAGTAGTATACATTGTGCATAGAGACAGTTTGTAGAATCAGGGAAGAGTTTAGTCATTGTTTTACTTCAGGGTGTGGTCATGCAACTAAGGCAAAATGAAACAGGAACCAAGCTGTGTATTGTTGACACTCTGACAAGGGTCTGGAGGACCTTTCCAGAGAAATGCCACCGGGATCATTGTCGTTGCCGCCATTGCATTGCAGCACACACAGATTGGAGACAGAAGGACAGCACTGACAGTACTGGATGACTTTTCTATTATTAGATTTTGCACATTAATTGGATAAGACAATGTAATATTTTATAGTTTTTGCTATTTAATACAAGCTCTACTTCCCACAATTTTTTATATGTCAAGCAGTGGCTTAATGGGAACCAATCAGCACATTTGGTGCATAAGATTAAGTATGAAGACAACTGGGATGCAATAAAGCTGTCCATTGATGTAACAATTATAGGTAATGACTGTTAATGATCATTATCGATAATTGCTCTAATCTCTACGGCTCCCACCCATGGAAATCTGTTCCATGAGTTGGAACATAGACATGCACAGTAAATATGGGTTATTCAACACTGCAGTCGAGCCATAGTAACCACATGCGGTTTACTGCTAATTGCTGTGATTCACCTGTTGCTGTCACGGTTTTGTTGCAAGTACAGGTGAGACACATCAATTAATGGTTACTGGGAGCACAGGTGTATGAGGGATTGGTCATGGAATAGGAATCAGTCAGGGGAGAAGGCATATAAAGATAGGATGTTACCCTATGTGACACCTACAGCATGCTAGCATTGAAAAATGCAATATGTTCTAAAATCACTGAAGAATATCACAGCAAGGTAAACATCTGGCTCCAGCTGTATGAGCCCAGCAATGGTAACAGGAAACATACAGAAAAAGACTGCAGTAAGCCAGATGACAGTAGTGAGGGGGCAGGAAAACCAAGTTATTGATTAGTAAAATAAGGACAATGAATGAATGCACAGCTTTGTTCTATCAACAATGATGGATGATGTGATGACACTATATGTGTCAGGTTAGTATTAAAGCAAATGTAGCAGGTGAGAGAAGAACTAAAAGCAAGAGTACATTAAAACTACCTGCCTAATAGTGTGCATGTCCCCTTCATGTCACCAAATCAGCTGTGACTTATTGAGGCCTGGGCTCCACCAGACCTCTGAAGGTGTCCAGTGCTATCTGGCACCAAGAGGTTAGACAATCTATTAATGCACGTCCTGTAAGTTGTGAGTTGAGGCTACATAGATAAGACTTGTTTTCCAGCAGATCCCACAGATCGGGTTGAGATCTGGAGAATTTGAGGGCCAAGTCAACACCTAGGGGGAGATTTGTCGAACATGATGTAAAGTAGAATTGTCTGAGTTGCCTGTAGCAACCAATCAGATTCTACTTTTCTTTCCTCACAGAGTCTTTGGAAAATGAAAGGTGGAATCTGATTGGTTGCTAGGGGCAACTAAGACAATTCTACTTTACACCAGTTTGATAAATCTTCCCCCTTGACTCTATGTCATATTCCTCAAACCATTCCTAAACAAGTTTTTTACTGTAGCAGGTTGCATAATTCTTCTGAAAGAGGCAAGTGCTATTAGTATTTATCATTGCCATGAAGGGGTGGACTTGGTAATGTAGTATAATGTGGTAATGTATGTGTCAAAGTAACATTCACATTATTGGAGGCCCTTTCAGTGGTGAACAGAGGGCAGCATGGGTACTCTGACTGGTATTCAGATACGCAACCTTAGCCATAATAAGATGAGATTATGTATTCTGACACCTTTCTATAGTAGCTAGCAATAACTTTTCACCATTTAGCACTCTCCATGGTGCTGGAGCAGACTAACTAGCTTTGGTAACCCGCACGCATCATGTAAGCCCTTAGCACCTATGACCCTGATAATGATTTCATGGTTGTTCTTCCCTGGACCACATTTGGAAGGTACTAACCACCAAATTGTTAACACCCCACAAGTTTTACCCCTCAGTAAAACTCTGCCCTGGTGCAGAACAAATCATGCAGGCTAGTCATACCTTTCCGTGCTTTCCCAGTGTCCTCCTTTGTCATCTTCGGGCCCTGGCTGAGCACTCCTCCCTCCACTTCAGAGATCGACCTTGCTTGGTAATGACAGTGCATACAGCCAATAACTGTCCCAAGTCAGTCAGCTGTTGACTGAGCGGGCTGTCACAGCTGAGAAGGGATCATTCAGCTGGGTTCCAAAGGTGATGTCGGAGGACACCGGGGGAGTGTGGAAAGGTAGTGTGTTATGTTCTGCACAAGGGCAGCAATATATTAAAAGTTTAATTTTAGTGCAATACCCCTTTAAGGGTCAGTTTTCAACCACATTACAGCATACTTTAAACACCCCAGACCTGCTATTTTGAACATATTCTGACGCAGTCATGGAGCCACCACAATTTTGCCTGAGATCTGAATGCCTGCCCATTTTTTCTGCTTCCAACACATCAACTTCCAAAAATGCCTATTATATTATTATCCTTGATGCCCTAGCCATGAGACAGGCATCTGATGTTGTCATAAGATGCAGGCTCCTCACACCTGCAAAGAATAAAGCTGTAATGCAGCATAAATGCATAATTTAATAACATTAATCATTTATTGCAGTGCTGCAGCATTTAATTGCAATAATTATCATTAGTAATTTAACTGTCATCAGGCCATCCTTCATTGCGTTATCGCAATAAACCTCCAACATGTGTGAACATACCCATAGGGAGAAAACTGAGTGGATGGGCAGGGGCAGCTTGTATAGCATAAATACAAAGGACTCCTGCCTCTTTGCTGTGGCATTGTGCTACAACTATTAAACCATGAATTTAAAGGGAATATCCAGGGACCCCAAACACGATAAATTAAAAACTGACTTACTTCTCTGATCTACCACACAGGCCTAAGCCTAAAGCACATATTACACAGGGTGATCAGCTGTAGCAAGTGTCTGCGACCTGTCAGGTCAGCACTCGCTTTCTCCTCGTTCCCTGCTCGCTGTTGGCGCTCTTATGCCCACAGCAAGCAGGTAAATGCAGAGGGGGGCCACAGGAAGCTGCGGGGGGGGGGGGGACTCCCTGGACGATGTTCAGATCGTCCGGAGAGCCCATAGGTGCTGGTGGCGGTCTCCTGCTGCCGCTCCTATTACACGGAGTGATGGCAGCAGATCATTGCTAGGCTGATCAGCGCCATTTCAGCCTGTTGAAAGACAACGATCAGCCGACAT
This sequence comes from Dendropsophus ebraccatus, assembly GCF_027789765.1. Classification (NCBI taxonomy): domain Eukaryota; kingdom Metazoa; phylum Chordata; class Amphibia; order Anura; family Hylidae; genus Dendropsophus; species Dendropsophus ebraccatus. Next base: position 99,734,160 of record NC_091456.1, read on the forward strand.
TGTGCATGTCGGCTGATCGTTGTCTCCAATTACACATAGTTATTATCAGCCATAATTGCTTTGTGAAATAGGGCCTTTAGCCATGTGCTGTACTCTAACAGGGTGTATTTATTGACGCACTTTTCCACTATTCTGTTCTGCTTGACAAAAGCAGTATTGCACAGCCAAAACATTGCCTGTGGAAATAAATCTTTAAAAGATTTTGAATCCTTTAGTGCATTTGCAGTCCTGCACTTTCTACTTCTGTGAGGGCTACATGGACCAACTTGCACCTGTCCCACATGGAGGTGTTCACAAGCCAAATCTACAGTGCTGTACTCCTGGCATCACCGCTAAGTGATGAGATCCATGATACCAGGAGTTGACACATAACTGCGGAGGCCACTAACTGGCTATAGCAGTCACATGTTGGCTACTTGTAAACAACGATAGGGACTCCGACCAGAGCTTGTACAGTGGCTTAAAGAGGTCGGAAACTTTTTTTTTTTTAACTCTTTTTAAAAAAAACTACCCCATAGTGACAGATTAACATACTGCTGACATTAGCTCTTACTGGTAACTGCTGACATGTTGCTCTCAGATAGGGCAGCAGAAATTTGGTGACAGGTCCTATTTAAGACTAAACAGTTGAAAATAGGAAAAAAAATGATGTGTGAACATAAAAGCAGCTTAAAACAAGACTAAACTGATGTAAAAAAAAAAACAACTGTGTGTAAACAGCCTAATTGTGTATATAATATGGAACAGATAAAAATGATAAATATCCTTAGGGCAAGTTCACATGTAGCAGCCGGTCAGAAAATGACATGCTGTTTTACCACACATTGATGGGATTTTCAGATTCATTGTTCATTGTAGCACAGCTTTACCTGCAAAATCATGCAACTATTAAAAACTACACCAATTTGCGGTATAAGTCTCTTATGGTGCATTTACACAGGGAGATTTATCTGACAGGGTATTGAAGCCAAAGCCAGGAACAGACTATAAAACGGGAACAGGTCATAAAGGAAAGACTGAGATTTCTGAGGGGGATATTTCTGCGTAGACACACCATTAGGCCTTTTCCACACAGCAGTTTTCCTTCTGGGACCACAGAAATCAGGATCAGTGATGTCCTAAAGAAACCATCCATATGGCATCGTCAGTTCGGCAGGCAGTGCATCAGTAAAAATGGACAGCTTAAGGATGGTACATTTATATGTTGATTATTTAAAACTGATCCATTGACTTCTATTGGAGCCTCCGTTCTGTAAAAACAGACCATATTAATGCAGATCCTACTTTTTTGTGGAAGATCACCAGCCAAAAAAGGGATCAGTTTTTAAAACAGATGTGTGGATTATTGCATGGAAATCAATGGTTCCATTTTCTGTCTGTAAAGGCCCTATTACACAAAAGGCTTATCGGCCAATATCAGCCGTTAAGGCCGATAATCGCCTTGTGTAATAGAAGGCAACAATCATGAAGTATGTCGTCTGATCGTTGCAGTCGTTTGTCTTTCAACATGTTTAAAGACAGACGACTAATATAGCAAAAATCTTCTGTCATTGCGCCATGGAATAGGCGCAGCGACAGCAGACCGCTTCTATCTGCTATGGGCTGCCCGGACAATCTAGCGATCACCCGCTGTGAGAATGTATTGTCATTGGAAATGACCAGCAGAGGATCCACAGCAGATTTCGCTGTGGATCCAGTGTGTGAAATCCGCTGCAGATCTGTGTGTTTGCTTGTACCCTTAAAAAATAAAATAAAATATCACAATGACTGAAAAGAAATATATAAATAAATACTGAATGGTGCTTAGTGGAATAGGGCTCAGCTGCTATACCTTACTCAGCCCACCAAAGAGAACGGCACTGCTCTTATTCTTTTGCATAATCTGAGCTGATAGCTTGGGTTGCTGAGATAAGTATTATAGTCAGATGTGTGATCTACGTCTTGGGCCTTTACAGAATTTTCCATACAATGTGAAGGCAAACAACCTAAAAACTCAGATCCAGCTATGTAAGTTCATGGATTAAACGATAATAAATTGTGGCCCTGTGTCATAGTAATAAGCTTCTTATACAGCTATGCCATAAAACCAAAGATAATGAGAGGCAATATGAATGCATAATATTAAATGTACAATTAAGATGAATTACACGAATGTCTGGAAATAGTCTTGGCCATACATTGCATGGAGACACAGCTGCTATGAAGAAACTGAAAGAATAGAAGCTGTTGTGAGACGATGAAGAATAGAAGCAGGATTTCCACCAATATGTGAAAACACACATGAAGAAAGCAAGTCAGTCGATGCTCACACTGACATGTCAGTATAGGTCAGAGGAAAGAACAGCTTGGCTGGCTTAGTGTGGAGATGGAGAAGTGGGCCTGCGCTGGGCTTAATACATGAAGAAATGTAGGCAGGGTGCACATATGATGGTATAGATGTGAAGGTGGAGACATCTGGAATGTAATGAACTTCACAATCACTTCAAGATCTATTAGTTCAGTGAAACAGAAGAGTTGGGGCTGTGTATAGTTACATATGGAACATAAGATAAGCAGAGAGGTATATACACATGCTGAAACATCATACATAGATAGGCACATTTTACCATACAGTACCTGCCCTCTGGGTGGGTAAATGAGAGGGAAATCAGCATTTAAAATACAGGATTGGTATCTCCATTGATGGTAAGGAAGATGGAAGATGATGGACAGGGAGGATGCTGGCTGCCAGAAGAATTCCAAATGAATGAAAAGCTATAGGTGAAGGGGCAATGTTGGAAGAGGGCGCTATTGGCAGATGTGTGCCAATGTGAGTGGCTGATTAACTGATAGAGGTTCAACCACTCAGCAAGGTGTAGTATTCTGGGGCGTAGAGCAGAAGATGGCACTTACATTCAATGTGTAAATAAATGCCCCTGGTTTTGTATCATTAGGAGAAAATACTCCTGGATGTAGAAGAGAGTAAAAATGTCCCTGGATGTATCATATGGTACAATGCCTCTGGATGTGGAGCAGAGTATAAATGCCCCTGGATGTGGAGCAGAGTATTAATGCCCATGGATGTGGAGCAGGGTATAAATGCCCCTGGATGTATCATATGGTACAATGCCCCTGGATGTGGAGCAGAGTATAAATGCCCCTGGATGTGGAGCAGAGTATAGATGCCCCTGGATGTGGAGCAGGGTATAAATGCCCCTGGATGTATCATATGGTACAATGCCCCTGGATGTGGAGCAGAGTATAAATGCCCCTGGATGTGGAGCAGAGTATAGATGCCCCTGGATGTGGAGCAGGGTATAAATGCCCCTGGATGTATTATATGGTACAATGCCTCTGGATGTGGAGCAGAGTATAAATGCCCCTGGATGTGGAGCAGAGTATTAATGCCCATGGATGTGGAGCAGGGTATAAATGCCCCTGGATGTATCATATGGTACAATGCCCCTGGATGTGGAGCAGAGTATAAATGCCCCTGGATGTGGAGCAGGGTATAAATGCCCCTGGATGTGGAGCAGAGTATAAATGCCCCTGGATGTGGAGCAGGGTATAAATGCCCCTGGATGTATTATATGGTACAATGTCCCTGGATGGAGAGCAGGGTATAGATGCCCCTGGATGTGGAGCAGGGTATAAATGCCCCTGGATGTATTAAATGGTACAATGTCCCTGGATGGAGAGCAGGGTATAAATGCTCCTGGATGTGAAGCAGGGTATAAATGCCCCTGGATGCATCATATGGTACAATACCCCTAGATGAAGAGCAGGGTATAAATGCCCCTGGATGTATCATATGGTACAATACCCCTAGATGAAGAGCAGGGTATAAATGCCCCAGGATGAAGAGCAGGGTATAGATGCCCCTGGAGGTATCATATAGTACAATGCCCCTGGATGTATCATATAGTACAATGCCCCTGGAGGTAATATATGGTATCAATGCCCCTGGAGGTATCATATAGTACAATGCCCCTAGATGAAGAGCAGGGTAAAAAAGCCCCTGGATGTGGAGCAGGGTATAAATGCTCTGGATGTAGAGCAGGGTATCAATGCCCCTGGATGAAGAGCAGGGTATCAATGCCCCTGGATGTAGAGCCGGGTATCAATGCCCCTGGATGTAGAGCAGGGTATAAATGCCCCTTGATGTATTATATGGTATCAATGCCCCTGGAGGTATGATATAGTACAATGCCCCTGGAGGTATTATATGGTATCATTGCCCCTGGATGTATTATATGGTATCAATGCCCCTGGAGGTATCATATAGTACAATACCCCTGGATGTATTATATGGTAAAATGCCCCTGGGGGTATTATATGGTATCAATGCCCCTGGATGTATTATATAGTACAATGCCCCTGGATGTATTATATGGTATCATTGCCCCTGGAGGTATCATATAGTACAATGCCCCTGGATGTATTATATAGTACAATGCCCCTGGATGTATTATATGGTAAAATGCCCCTGGAAGTATGATATAGTACAATGACCCTGGGTGTATTATATGGTATCATTGCCCCTGGGTGTATTATATAGTATCAATGCCCCTGGGTGTATTATATAGTACAATGCCCCTGGATTTACAGTGTGGTAAAGAAGCTTCGGATGTGTCATTCGGTTTAAATGCCCCATAAGCGGTGTATATAATCTATAAAATGCCCCAGTATATAATCTATAAAATGCCCCTGGTATTAAGCAAGGTATAAGTGCCCCTGGGTGTAGTGGGTGGCTGCCCCCAGACGAGAGGACATGGAGAGGGCAGGGGTGGTCCTCACCTTTGTGCATGCCCGTGTATCGGTCCTTCAGGACTGTCAGCTCATAGATCTTGCCGAACTGCTCGAAGAGAGGCTTCAGGTCCTTCTCCTCCAGGTTGCGAGGGATTTGCCCCACAAACAATTTGATGGCGTCCAGGTCCTTCATGCTGTCTGACTGCTGAGCAGGGGGCTCGGGGCCGCTCATGGGGCAGGCTCGGGGCTGCTGCTGCTGCGGGGGATGCTGCTGCTGCTGCTGCCTCCTCGCCTCTCTCTCCGTCAGTCTGGCCATCTCCAGCCCCTCGGTAGGCTGGATCAGTCACACAGGCAGAGCTCTCAGCTGGAAACTGGGGTGTGAGTGAAAAGCTGAACAGCAATGATTCCAGCAGCCGGAACGTAAGAGCGCCTCCTGCTGGCAGCTTTGCCGAACATAATTACATCTCCCCAGGACTGCTGATGTGCCCACTGTTCAGTCCCACAAGTCCCCCTAACACTCTGCCCTTTATGTGTGGCATGGCTAATTGTTCAGTTTCATCCTGCAACCTAATGTCCAACTGACCACCAAAAAGGATGACTCACACAAAAGAAGAAAGCTCAGCAGGCAGAATGGAACATAAAATGACCAATGTTTATTATTAAAACAAGAACACAAGGTGGGGGGGGAATTTATTAAGTCCGGCGTTTTTTGCGTCGGGCTTAAAAATGTTCCCGAAGCGCGACAGTACACAGATTTATGTAGAGGCACACTGCCTCTACATAAATCCTGAGCGCACGGAGGGAAACCTACGCTAGCTCTTTCCTTATCATTTTTCCGTGCGCAAAATCATAAATTAAGCGGATTCAGCGGAGTCCGTGCCCCCATTACGCCCCCTTCCCCGCCCCCCTGGCGCAAGTGGCATAAACTGGGTTGATGCGATAATTTTATACGCAAAACAGACTTTTGGGAATAAATTAATTCACATCTGCCCAGTTTCTGCCAAAAAATAGAACTTTTTATGTTGATAAATCCCCCCCAAGAAGTTTATGACTAGAGATGAGCAAAGCAGTCTAAAATTAGTTTCACAAGGTTTGTGAATGTTGGGATGAATTTGCGAATATTCACAAACACCGCGCAAATGAATATTAAAACAGCCAAACCATTGTAGCTACAATACTATGACTATTACAGAGTAATGTTTTGTTCAATAGCTATTGTTGTGACAGTGTCAAAAATTGGAAAATTTGTAATAAATGTCAATCAGCCTGTCAATCATTCAATTTTCGCCCTGGACAGCAGTGGACCTTGGTGTATTAGTGGCATAAAATCAGTTTTCTGGGAGGACAGCAGTGGATATTGGTAAATGAGCAGCGTAAAATGACACTTTCTCCCAGGACAGCAGTGGACATTGGTGGAACAGCGTCATCAAATCAAATCAGACTAGTTAAAAAGGACACTGGCTTTACAGCAACCACACACTAGGATACCAATGGGTTAACTTCACATACAGCACCCACAGACTGGTTGAATTGGACACTGGCTTTACAGCAACCACACTAGGATACCAATGGATTAACTTCACCCACAGCACCCACAGACTGGTTTTACTGGACACTGACCACTTCTCCCACACACTGGGATATTTGACCCACAACACTCACAGACACCCACCCACAATGGACTCTCCTCTCATCTCTCTCTATTTCTCTCTCTGCCTTGCTCTAGTTGCCTGCTGCGAACCTTGTCTCCTTTGCAGGGGTGTAGCTAATGTGTCCTGGGCACCCTGGTGCAAGAGGTCAACTTGCCCCCCCCCCCCCCCACCACCAGCACCACCTTTCAAGACGAAGCGATGCTGTTGGTATTTGTATATATATATATATATATATATATATATATATATATATACACACACACTACCGTTTAAAAGTTTGGGGTCACATTGAAATGTCCTTATTTTTTAAGGAAAAGCACTGTACTTTTCAATGAAGATAACTTTAAACTAGTCCTAACTTTAAACAAATACACTCTATACATTGCTAATGTGGTAAATGACTATTCTAGCTGCAAATGTCTGTTTTTTGGTGCAATATCTACATAGGTGTATAGAGGCCCATTTCCAGCAACTATCACTCCAGTGTTCTAATGGTACAATGGGTTTGCTCATTGGCTCAGAAGGATAATTGATGATTAGAAAACCCTTGTGCAATCATGTTCACACATCTGAAAACAGTCTAGCTCGTTACAGAAGCTACAAAACTGACCTTCCTTTGAGCAGATTGTGTTTCTGGAGCATCACATTTATGGGGTCAATTAAATCCTCAAAATGGCCAGAAAAAGAGAACTTTCATCTGAAACTCGACAGTCTATTCTTGTTCTTAGAAATGAAGGCTATTCCATGCGAGAAATTGCTAAGAAATTTAAGATTTCCTACAACAGTGTGTACTACTCCTTTCAGAGGAAAGCACAAACAGGCTCTAACCAGAGTAGAAAAAGAATTGGGAGGCCGTGTTGCACAACTAAGCAAGAAGATAAGCACATTAGAGTCTCTAGTTTGAGAAACAGACGCCTCACAGGTCCCCAACTGGCATCTTCATTAAATAGTACCCGCAAAACACCAGTGTCAACATATACAGTGAAGAGGCGGCTGCAGGATTTTGGCCTTCAGGGCAGAGTGGCAAAGAAAAAGCCATATCTGAGACTGGCCAATAAAAGAAAAAGATTAAGATGGGCAAAAGAACACAGACATGGTGTTAGGACTCGGGTCGTGCGCTCGGCTCGGCTTTTTCAGCCATAATGCTTCACATGTTTTTCACATACTCAGCTCTGCTGTTCTTTGTTATAGCGGAGGCCAGGGTTTCACTCCCCTGGCTGTTCAGCATAGGTGTTGGGTGTGTGCACTGATTATTGGTTGACAGCTGACTTACCAGTTAGCTTTCTGTATCTGGCAGGACCTGGAGCCTCAGCCCCACTCAAGTCTGGGGCTGGGACTCCAGGCTGAATAAATATCAGACCTGTGGTCTAATTTTTTGCCTGCGATAGAACCTGGTTCCTCCTGTGTATCTTGACCCAGCATTACTCTGACTTTGTACTTCTGATACCTGACCTTTTGGCTTGGACCTCGACTATTCTTTGGATCACGATAATGTACCTATACTGACCGGCTGTTACCGACTCGGACCTCTGACTTTCCCTTGCTCTGACTTTCCCTCACTTTGCCAGGTTAGGGAACGCCGCCCAGTTGTCCGCAGCTGTTTAGAGCTGTCGCGGCAAGCAGGTAGGGCCAGCTGGGGTGGGTGCCAGTTCTAGGGCTGCACTCATCTTGTTTTCCCAGACCCCCTACCTGACACATGGGACAGAGGAAGACTGGAAAAAAGTGTTGTGGACGGATGAATCCAAGTTTGAGGTGTTTGGATCACAAAGAAGAACATTTGTGAGACGCAGAACAAATGAAAAGATGCTGGAAGAATGCCTGATGCCATCTGTTAACCCCTTAAGGACGGGGCCCATTTTCGTTTTTGCGTTTTCGGTTTTTCCTCCTTGTGTTTAAAAGGCAATAGCGCTCGCATTTTTCCACCTAGAAACCCATTTGAGCCCTTATTTTTTGCGTCACTAATTGTACTTTGTAATGACAGGCTGAATTTTTGCATTTGGTACACTACGAAACCAGAAAAAAATTCAAAGTGTGGTGAAATTGAAAAAAAAAAACGCATTTCTTTTATTTGGGTGAACTGTGTTTTTACGCCATTCGCCCTGGGGTAAAACTGACTTGTTATGCATGTTCCACAAGTCGTTACGATTAAAACGATATAAAACATGTATAACTTATATTGTATCTGATGGCCTATAAAAAATTCAAACCATTGTTAACAAATATACGTTCCTTAAAATCGCTCCATTCCCAGGCTTATAACGCTTTTATTCTTGGGTCTATGGGGCTGTGTCAGGTGTAATTTTTTGCGCCATGATGTGTTCTTTCTATCGGTCCCTTGATTGCACATATACGACTTTTTGATCGCTTTTTATTACATTTTTTCTGGATTTGATGCGACCAAAAATGCGCAATTTTGCACTTTGGGATTTTTTTCCACTGACGCCGTTTACCGTGCGAGATCAGCAATGTGATTAATTAATAGTTCGGGCGATTACGCACGCGGCGATACCAAACATGTTTATTTATTTATTTATTTGTTTACTTTTATTTAAAACCTGGGGAAAAGGAGGGTGATTCAGACTTTTATTGGGGGAGGGGGCTTTTTACTATAAACTTTTTTTTTTTTTTTTTTTTACACATATACTAGAAGCCCCCCTAGGGGACTTCTAGTATATATACTTTGATCTCTCATTGAGATCTCTGAGATCTGCTGCAGCCGGAAGTAAACGAGTGCCGAGCCGGGGACGGCGCCATCTTGGACGAGTCCCCGGCCGGCATCAGTAACGGAGATCGCTCCTCCGGGACAACGTCCCGGAGGAGCGATCTCCCCCACTAGACACCAGGGAACGGTTGCCTCCGGTAATCGCTGGTAAGGTGGGAGATTTGTACAAGGTAAAAGGGATTCTGAATAAGGAAGGTTATCACTCAATTTTGCAATGCGATGCCATACCCAGTGGACAGCGCTTGATTGGAGCCAATTTCATCCTACAACAGGACAATGACCCTAAACACACCTCCAAATTGTGCAAGAACTATTTACAGCAGAAGCAGGCAGCTGGTATTCTATCGGTAATGGAGTAGCCAGCGCAGTCACCAGATCTGAACCCCATTGAGCTGTTGTGGGAGCAGCTTGACCATATGGTACGCCAGAAGTGCCCATCCAACCAATCCAACTTGTGGGAGCTGCTTCTAAAAGCGTGGGGTGCAATTTCTCCAGCTTACCTCAACAGATTAATAGCTAGAATGCCAAAGGTGTGCAATGCTGTAATTGCTGCAAAAGGTGGATTCTTTGACGAAAGCAAAGTTTGATGTAAAAACAATGTTATTTCAAATACAAATCATTATTTCTAACCTTGTCAATGTCTTGACTATATTTTTAATTCGTTTCACAACGTATGGTGGTGAATAAGTGTGACTTTTGAACGGTAGTGTTTATATATATATATATATATATATATATATATATAAAATTTCTGTTACTGACAAAATCCTGCATACTGAGACCAATATTACCAGTATACAACGGGGAAATAATACTCTACCACAACCACTACCATCACCACCATATTGTTATTGACCAAATCCAGTATACTAAATCCAATAAAACACAGTACCAGATAACAAGTAACAAATATTACCAACACATACTGACTAATACCACCACTGCTACTGACTAATATCACCACATACTGACTTATGCCACCACTGCTACTGAATAACACCACCACAAAATGACTAACATCACCACTGCTACTGAATAAAATGAGCTGTACAAAGATCACCTCATACAGTCATCTAGAGGTAGCCCCAGCTCTACACAGGTTCTGTACACCATATACATTACAGTGCAGTTATATCAGGTGACTCACAGGGGACGTCTTCTCTGATCAGAATTGTTTTCAACTTCTTCTCCATCTGCCCTGGGCCATTATGAGAACTTCTCCAAGCCACGAATCTACAGAATCTGCCAGACAGACATATTAGGCTCCTCGCTCTGGCACCATCCTCATCTCTCTGCAAACTGCACATCTGTACTAGCCCCTTTGTCCCCTCATTTAGTGGGTAGGGTGACTCTATGTGATCCCCCTTACAGTATATGCCCCCCTCTGTGTAGCCTCCTTATAGATGGCCCCTTGTTCAGTCTTCCATATAAATAGCTGTAACGCCCGGAGTAGTGGATCCACTGGACCGGCACCAGCGATGGCACAAACCTCACCAGGGAGCGGAGTCTAAGGGGCCGCTGGTTTTCACCAGAGCCCGCCGCAAGGCGGGATGGACTTGCTGCGGCAGGCGACCCCCAGGTCGCTACCCCTGGCTTGGTTGCTGGTGTCGGCAGGCGAGGCGTGGCAGAAGATGGCACAGGCAATAGTCTGCAGATGAGAGAGCACGTGACAGGCTGGACACGGGAACAGGTGGAGTGACAGGGGAACAGGAACCAGGAACAGGGACTAGGGACCAGGTAACGGACAGGAGTCAGGAACAGGGACTTGGGACCAGGTAACGGACAGGACACAGGAACAACAGGGAGCTGGGCCAAACGCTATGGGAAGCATGTAGAGGCTCCAACACAGGGAACAGGGCAAGCTGGGATTTATAGGGGAGTGATTAGGTGCAACTACCAATTAGGAGCGCACTGCCCCTTTAAATCTGAGACAGCCGGCGCGCGCGCGCCCTAGGAGGCGGGGACGCGCGCGCCGGCCGGCACAGCGGGAGACAGGAGCGTGGAGAGGTGAGGCGCCCCCCGGGGCCGAGGTGATAGCAGCGCCGGGTCCCCGACTATGGACACCGGCTGCTGCATGGGGCAGGAAGCGGTCGCGGCGGCGGCCCGGAACGCGGGACGCCGCCGCGGCTGTGACAGTACCCCCCCCCTTTGGCCTCCCCCTCTTTCTTGCCTGCAGATGGCACAGGAAGCCACAAAGTCTTTGACATCTTGAAACAAACTGGACCACCAGTAGTGGCGAGAGATCCGTTGGCCGGTCTTACGGACTCCAGGGTGCCCGGCCTCCAACGAGGAATGACTCCACTTCAAAATACCTCTTCGAAGCGCAGGGTGAACATGAGTCTTTCCGGGGGGTACTCTCCGAAGCGAGGAGGTGACGACTGGTGCTAGGCAATCAGGCGGTAAAACATGGCAAGGGACTGTGGGTCTGTGGACGAGGACCTTCTGTAAGTTCTCCCGGTGGTGAGAGGACCCGACCTTAGTCTTGGGTAAGGAGAGAGGGTACACCTCAGCAGAGAAGGCATCCGCCGAGTCTTGGTCTTCTGCCGGTAGGTCGGATAGAGGCTTGGCTGGGACAGGAAACGACATAGTACACTTGGTCTGAGGTGACCTGAGACACTGGTTGGAACAGTCCTGACCCCAACTGAGAATCTCCCCGGTTCTCCAGTCCAGTTGAGGGGCATGTTCTTGCAGCCACGGGAGTCCCAGGAGGACCGCGGGGGAAGAATGGGGCAGGACGTAGAAGGATATCTTTTCTTGATGTAAAGGACCCACCTGGAGGACTAAAGGTGCGGTCTGGTAGTACACACGGTCGGTAAGAATTTCGCCTGTGACCGAGGAGATAGTCAGGGGCCTGGCTAGTCGGGTCACGGGTAGCCGCCATCTTTGGACCAATGTTGCCGCAATAAAACTGCCTGCTGACCCAGAATCGAGGAAGGCAGTAGTCTGATGATTTCGTCCTGAGAGAGTCCGGATGGAAACTGGCATAGACAGACTTGGAATGGTGGCATTCACACCTAGGGACACCTGTCCCACCGGACCTAGGTGCGAGCATTTTCCGGATGTTTGGGGACGTAGGGGACATCCCAGCCGGAAGTGATCGGAACCACCGCAATAGAGACAGAGATTCTGCTCCAGGCGCCGGATTCTTTCATCAGGCGTCAGGTGAGCCCGTTCCACCTGCATAGGAATCTCAGGAGAGGGTTGGGACATCGAAAGGTCAGGATTCTGGAAAACCGGCGCCAGCTGGGGATGGCGACGGGAACGGGTTAGTAAATGTTCATGCCGAACCTCCTCCTCCCTCTCCGAAAAACGAGTATCAACTCGGGTGGCCAGTAGAATGAGTTCGTTCAGGGAGGTAGGCAGGTCTCGGGCAGCGAGCACGTCTCTCACACGACCAGACAGGCCCTTCTTGAAGGTGGCCAATAGGGCGGCCTCGTTCCAGTCCAATTCGGCTGCCAGGGTGCGGAACTGGATGGCGTAGTCACCAACAGAGGAGCTGCCTTGAGAGAGGTTGAGGAGAGCAGTCTCGGCTGAAGAAGCACGGGCAGGTTCCTCAAAGACGGAGCGAAACTCGAATAGGAAGGCCCGGAGATTGGCAGCAACTGGATCATCACGGTCCCACAGTGGCGTGGCCCAGGCCAGGGCTCTACCTTCTAATAGGCTGATGATGAAAGCCACTTTAGAGCGCTCGGTGGAAAACTGACTACTCAAAAGTTCAATGTGCATGGTGCACTGAGTCAAGAATCCTCTGCACAACTTAGAGTCCCCAGAGTACTTGCTTGGGAGGGCCAGTCGGAGTGAAGAAGAAGCGTCAGGAGGTGGTGTGCGCTGGGCAGTAGTCTGCTGCTGTAAGGCGGCAGTGAGTTGCTGGATCTGCTGTGACTGTTTCTGGATTTGTTGCGCCTGCTGAGTGACCACTCTGGCAACGTCACGGAGATCAGGCACCTCGCCGGGATCCATGGTTGGAGCCTACTGTAACGCCCGGAGTAGTGGATCCACTGGACCGGCACCAGCGATGGCACAAACCTCACCAGGGAGCGGAGTCTAAGGGGCCGCTGGTTTTCACCAGAGCCCGCCGCAAGGCGGGATGGACTTGCTGCGGCAGGCGACCCCCAGGTCGCTACCCCTGGCTTGGTTGCTGGTGTCGGCAGGCGAGGCGTGGCAGGAGATGGCACAGGCAATAGTCTGCAGATGAGAGAGCATGTGACAGGCTGGACACGGGAACAGGTGGAGTGACAGGGGAACAGGAACCAGGAACAGGGACTAGGGACCAGGTAACGGACAGGAGTCAGGAACAGGGACTTGGGACCAGGTAACGGACAGGACACAGGAACAACAGGGAGCTGGGCCAAACGCTATGGGAAGCATGTAGAGGCTCCAACACAGGGAACAGGGCAAGCTGGGATTTATAGGGGAGTGATTAGGTGCAACTACCAATTAGGAGCGCACTGCCCCTTTAAATCTGAGACGGCGGGGACGCGCGCGCCGGCCGGCACAGCGGGAGACAGGAGCGTGGAGAGGTGAGGCGCCCCCCGGGGCCGAGGTGATAGCAGCGCCGGGTCCCCGACTATGGACACCGGCTGCTGCATGGGGCAGGAAGCGGTCGCGGCGGCGGCCCGGAACGCGGGACGCCGCCGCGGCTGTGACAATAGCCTCGTGTGCATCTCTTTAAAAGCCCTGCCCATGTGTGGTCCCCCTATAGTAGATGCCCCCACTGGGCATCTCCTATTATATACACCCCCCCTTGTGGTCCCCCTTATAGATGGCTCCACCTGTTGTCCCCCTTATAGATGGCCCCCCCTATGTGTTCCCTCTCATAAATGGCCCCCCCTATGTGTTCCCTCTTATAGATGGCCCCCTTGTAGATGGTCCCCCTATGTTGTCCCACTTATACATGTCCCCCGTGTTGTACCCCTAAATATAGATGGCAAACTATGTTGCTCCACTATGTTGTCCCTTTATAAATGGCCCCCCTATGTTGTCCCCCTATATATAGATGGTTTCCTATGTTGCCCCCTAATAGATGCCTCCTCCCATGTTGTCCCCCTTATAGATGCCCCCTTTGTAGCTCCTCCTTATAGATGTCCCCCCTCCCATGTTGTCCCCTTATAGATAGCCCCTATGTGGCTCCCCCTAATAGATGCTCCCCTCCCATGTTGTCCCCTTATAGATGGCAAAGCAGATTAAATTACACAAGAACAAAACACAACTCACCCAGCAACGCACTCGCCCGTCGAGCCTCTCTTCTCTTGGACTGGCAGTGCAGTGGCAAGCGAGGCCCCCCCCCCCTCATGACAGGCCAGGTCACAGTTCGACCACTGTGACCATGGTAGCTACGCCACTGCTCCTCTGCACACAAAAGCAACTACCCGCCTCCAGGAAGTGGAGCACACTTTATATAGAGGGGGAAGTGCTGACATCACAGAGGGGCTTGCAGGTGATTGGATAATCCCTTGTTCCCGCCAAATGACAGTACTGTAAGCTAACATGTGCATCCGCCATCACTGCCGCCATGTTTAGTGCATTTTGGAACAAATTACGCTGAATTAGCTTTCCACAATGATTCACCAGATTTGCTTTGCTCATCTCTGTTCATTCTAAGAGCCAAACTGAATGGAACAAAAAGGTAAGAGTGCTGGGGGATGGGGGCTACAGCTAGCCTTATGCTGCGTTTACACGTAACGATTATCGTGCGAATTTGCGCGATAACGATCGAATTCAAACGATAATCGTACGTGTAAACGCAGCGAACGATCAAACAACGAACAAGAAATCGTTCATTTTGATCTTTCAACATGTTATTAAATCTTCGTCGTTCGCAAAAAATTCGCCGATCGTTCGGTGTAAACAATCGTCGCGCGATAGTCCGGCCGCCCGCCGCCCGGCCCCCTGCTCGCAGCCCGGCCCCCCGCTCATCCGCAGCCCCCTGCGCCAGCTCGATCGCCACCCCCGCCGCCGCTCTGATTGCCCCCCCCCCCGCCGCCGCGAGCATATGTTACCTGCTCCGCGTAGCAGGTCTCCTGACATCCCCCGACTCCGCTCTTCAGTGCACTGATTGGCTGAAGAGGAGCCGTTTGAAATTCCCGTCTCCCCTCTTCAGCCAATCAATGCAAGGCAAGTGCTGCCTTACATTGATTGGCTGAAGAGGGGAGCCGGGAATTTCAAACGGCTCCTCTTCAGCCAATTAGTGCTGCCTTGCATTGATTGGCTGAAGAAGGGATCCGGGAATTTCAAACGGCTCCTCTTCAGCCAATCAGTGCTGAAGAGGAGCACTGATTGGCTGAAGAGGAGGCGTTTGAAATTCCCGGCTCTCCTCTTCAGCCAATCAGTGCACTAAAGAGCAGAGCCGAGGTTGTCGAAGACCTGCTACGCGGAGCAGGTAATGTATGCTCGCGGCGGAGGCGGCGGGGGGGGGGGGCGTGGGGAGAGCGATCGGAGCGGCGTACGATCGGGCCAATTATCATTTCGTGTAAACGCAGCATTAGGCAAAGGAATATCCAATAATGCAGGATCCAAGTAAGTGGATAAAAAAGGCAATATAAACTGCCTAAACTAGGGAATAACATATAAGTATACACACTCCAAGTGGAAACCTGCTTCATCAATGGAAAATAGCTAAAAAATAATATCATGTTGGAGGATGCATGGTGTTTTCTTTTTTAATTCTGAATAAACAATGTGTTCATTTTAGCTGGAAATAAATAGGGAAAATGCTATGTCTACAATGTTGTTTTCGAGTACTTCAATGAAACAGAACTATGTAAATTAGTGTGTTAGGAGAACTGGGAATATTCCTCGTTCCCCCAAGAACACCGTTTGGCCTGCCCGTCTCCTCCTTTGGTCACACCTACCTATGCATATTCAATTATACATAAGCAGGTCTTTAGGTAGACATGGCTGAAGGAAGAGGCAGACGGGCCGTATGGTGTTCTGGTGGGCCAAGGACCGTTCCCAGTTCTCCTAACATACATATAATTTACATATTTCTGTGTGATTACAGTACTTGAAAATGGCAGCCCAATTAAGAAGAGAAGACAAGTGCCAGAAACATGAGGTACATGGCTGCAGGGAGCTGTCAGCAGGTTTGTTTCACTTTGGAAAAAAAAAAGTGTAAATGTGTGGGGGGTTTTTCGAGCATTTTCTCTCCTCACATTCTAAAATAGAAATCCTTGAATCACATGATCAAAGAATCAAATGACTTGTAATGTTTGTAGATTGCAAGCCCTAGTGGGAAGGGTCCTCTCTCACTATGTACCAGTCTCTCATTTACTCTATTCATGTCATTTAGGCTTGATTTTACATTGATGAGCTGAATTAATAATGAGCTGAAAAATTCAAAAAAACGTACACAAAAATAACATCATGTTTTATTATTAGATTGTCATGCAGTAGACAAACCTATTGCCAACCTATAGAATATTGCAGATCGCACTCCCTGCATTGCAAGGCAGGAAACATGAGTCGGAGAGAGTTGTACTGACATATAGTGGATTTACCTCACAGATGTACAGTAAGCTACTACTCATTATGGATCTAGATTTTTTGTGTGTAAGCGGTGCATGTTATTGATCTGGGGAAGCTGAGGGGTGACACTTGAGAGGATGTAGTATGTCAGATGACAGGATCAATTTCTGGTGAGATCTTGCCAATGTACAATGATTATTTGAAGATCAGGTACTTTCAATTCATTAACTCAACATGAAGTCATGTTAGACACATTTTAGCAATAAAACTGTCAAATTGAAAGACAAAATCTGAAAATATTTTACACATCATTTTGAATGATAAAAAAAATCAATACATGTCTATAATTAACACAAATATGTGCGAAAACTGTAAATTTAAAGTGGTGTCATGCTGCCTCCTGGTGGCCACATATAGAAACTTTATTTTAAGGGCTACTCCCATTTTATATTGTTATGGCATATCACTCGGATACACTGTAACAATATGTTAGGTGGGGTCAGACCTCAAATGAATGGTACTGTGTTCTAGTTCTATGTGTGGTAGGTAACTAAAAGTATCAATGTGCAGGGAAATACAGTAAGACTGGAATAATTGTTAAAAAAAAAGCCACTAAAAATGCAAAATTTGACATGGTAAAGGGGGTAATTTAAACTTTTGTTGATTGGTGGTGCACTTCCTACACAGTATATGAGTGCACTCCCTGTATACATTAGGTTCTCATGTCCTGCTCATCTTGAGATTCTGATAGCGCTGCATCAGAAGACGTGGGGCGCACCGAAAGCAAATTCCGCACAGGGAGCCACCTACACTAAAGGCCCTATTCCACGTAACGATTATCGTCCGTATTCGGCCGATATCGGCCGCTACGGATGATTATCGTCCCGTGGAATAGAGTGCAACGATCAGCCGACATCGTTCATGTCGGCTGATCGTTGCAGTCGCTTGTTTTTCAACATGTTGAAAAACAAGCGACTGATATAGCAGCGATCTGCTGCCGTCGCTCTGTTGAATAGCAGCGTCGGCAGCAGACGCTGCTACATCCTATGGGCTGCCTGGACGATCACCGATCCTCCGAGCAGACATAGAAATAAAACGAAAAAAAATATATATATATAAATAAACATATTATATATCATATCGTGCAATCGTCCAATCTATTAAGATATAACAATACTATTCCTGTGTGGTGAAGGGGGGAAACGTGTCAAGATTGTAGATTTTTGTCACTTATATGTGAGAAAAAAGTAATAAAAAGAAAATATAAAAAAACAAAACAAGTATGATGCTAATAAACACTAGAGATAGTGTCCTTAGAGAGAACCAGTCAGCACAATTGTGCAAATGTAGCTCCCAGCTGCAGCAAATAGAGCTCCTACAAGGCTCCCCTACCAAATCTGTGGTGTCTTCATTGGTAAGGGCCCTATTCCACCGGACGATTATTGTTCAGATTATCATTAAATCGTTCAAATCTAAACGATAATCGTTCGGTTGAAATGCAGTTAACGATTAATGAGAAATCGTTGATCACTTTATAAGACCTGGACCTATTTTTATCGCTGCTCGTTCGCATTGGATAAGACGTTGTTCGGTCGTTCGCAGTAGATACGAACACAATAGCGAAGAAATAGCGAAGAAAAAACTATCGCATATACGATCATAAGTAATGATTATCGTTCCATCGAAATGAGTGAATGTTTTAAGGTCTTTCGCAATAGCGGTCGTTTGAGATCGTTAATCGTTAACGATTATGCAAAAGATAATTGTCCGGTGGAATAGGGCCCTTAGTGTGGCTACTGGAAAAACATATTTTATTCCGGCGTGCGAGGTAGGGGGAGAGCTCATTTGGGCAGAGACCAGGCTGTAACTAGTGACGGCTTTCTATCTGTTAGCACGCTGTGCAGGGGTGATTGATAGGCAATAAGATTCCTAATGGGTCTCTTTGCCTGTCAGTCATTCCCGCAGAGCGCATTGACAGGCATATAGATTATCGTGCTGATTGGTTTCCTCTAAAAGGTTAATAAATTGAGATGGATAAGTAAATAAAACCCTAATGTGTAGGTTTTGAAAACCCAACAATCTTAGTAAATCTGGGCCACTATCTTTATTTTCTTTCCATGGGCATTTTCTGTACCTGCATACTTATGTGGTTTTTAAAGAGATACTGAATCCACCAACCCACCAATCTGCTGGTACCGTCTATTTTCTTCCCAGACATTTCTTTTACAATGTGCCAGGTGCCCGAGTCAGTGCGGCATGGTCTAGGCCAGCGGTGGGGAATCTTCGGCCCGCAAGCCACATGCGGCCCTTCGACCTTCCGATGCGGCCCGCGGCTCCCCTGTGATGTGCGCGCTGCTCTGGTGGGGCAAGAGCCGGCATTTACAGCATCTTCCTGTGTCTGTGACACAGGAGGATGCTGTGAGTGCCATCCCCTTCCCCACCAGAGCGGCGCACGTCTTCCTTCTCCTGCGGGCTGCGCGCGATGATGCCATTTCATCGCGAGAAGAGGACCTGGGCAGAGTGGGAGCAGAGGAAAGGTGAGGGAGATGTTTATTTTTTTATTTGGGACAGGCACTGGGGGGTTAACTAGGCTACCAGGGACATGACTGGTGGGGGGGGGTTAACTAGGCTACCAGGGACATGACTGGGGGGTTAACTAGGCTACCAGGGACATGACTGGGGGGTTAACTAGGCTACCAGGGACATGACTGGGGGGTTAACTAGGCTACCAGGGACATGACTGGGGGGGGTTAACTAGGCTACCAGGGACATCACTGGGGGGTAAACTAGGCTACTAGGGACAGGACTGGGGGGTTAACTAGGCTACCAGGGACATGACTGGGGGGGGGGGTAACTGGGCTACCAGTAACATGACTGGGGGGGTTAACTAGGCTACCAGGGACATGACTGGGGGGGGGGGGGGTTAACTAGGCTACCAGGGACATGACTGGGGGGGGGGGTTAACTAGGATACCAGGGACATCACTGGTGGGTAAACTAGGCTACTAGGGACATGACTGGGGGATTAACTAGGCTACCAGGGACATCACTGGGGGGTTAACTAGGCTACCAGGAACATGACTGGGGGGGTTAACTAGCCCGAATTTAATGTTGCAGATTTTAGGAATTTATAATTATGAAATCAGCATCAAATCTGCAACGGATTAAGTAAGTGTAAAAAGACTCTTGTCGGGGTTCTTCAAGATTACAAAAAGCACAGCTACTTTCTTGCAAAAACAACTGAGCTTCAAAACCTACACAAAACCTGAGGACAAGAGTAGTACTGTTTCTGGAAGAAAGCTGCCATGTTTTTCTAAGCCTGGAAAACCTCTTTAAAGAGAATCCATGAGGTCCATATGAGGTGCAAAGCGGCAGATCCCAGCAGACAGGTGCAGGGGTGATAGAAGTGATTGGACATTTAATGCTGCTGATCACCGACTGTAAAGATTTAAAGGGGTAGTGCGGTGCTACACATTTATTCACTTAATAACACACATTACAAAGTTATACAACTTTGTAATGTGTGTTATTTAAGTGAATGGCCCCCTTCCCCGTGTTCCCCCCACCCCCGGAAGTGTGGTGGATTATACTCACCGAATTACTGATGATCCCAATCGCCATCTTGGGACAATGACGTAATCTTCAGGAGGCTGATTGGACCGCTCCAGCCCTCCCTCATGCGCTGGAGGAGGGCCGGCATGAGGGAGGGCTGGAGCGGTCCGGCCGGCCTCTTGAAGATTACGTCATTGTCCCAAGATGGTGGCTGGGGTTGGTGAGTATAATGCACCACACTTCCGGGGGTGGCGTGGGTGGGGGGAAACACGGGGAAGGAGGCCATTCACTTAAATAACAAACATTACAAAGTTGTATAACTGTGCAATGTGTATTATTTAGTGAATAAATATGTAGCACCGCACTACCCCTTTAAGATCATCCATTACCAGCTGAAGTGTCACAGAAGTGGAGCTGAGCAGCAGCAGCATTTCCCTACCTGGCTTCTACCTGCTATGACTGACATATAGGGGGTTGCTGCTGCCACTGCCGTCACTGACACTTCAGCTGGTTATGAAAAGGGCAATTTTAAAAGTTTACAAATGGCGACTAAAGGTTCTGTCAGCTATATCTCCCTAACACCTGTCTGGTGGCATCTGCAGCTCTGTATCTGACAGATTCCCTCTAAAGGGCTTATTCACAGTTCAAAAAACTGAATACTGATCCTAAATATAAATCCACCATATAAACACAAATATTACTAATGATACCAGTATACACAGGGAAAATAATACACCATGACCACTGCCACCTTCACGACACAGTGACTGGATATTACCACTGTACTGATACTGTATAAAATCCACTATAAAAAGACCAATATTCTCCCTAAGCAGTGACCATATAAAGGTAGCATTAGCCTACCCAGGTTCTATAGATGTTATAAGTGATTATAGTGCAGCGCAATCCAGTGTCTTACAGGGGGCGTCTTCTCTGCATGAATTGCAAGTGATTTTTTTGGTAATCATAGTTGTTAATTGTTGCCGTTTCTTTTCCATCTGGCCCTGCTATCACCAAGTCTTCTCAAGTCATCTGCATACGATCTGTCAGACAAACATTTTAGGCTCTTCATTCCAGCATCATGCTATTTTCTATACAAAGTGCTCATGTGTATTGCTTCACACAGTTAGGCCGGGTTCACACTAAGCAAAACTAGCGGAATTCCGTGGCGGAATTGTCCGCCGCGGAATGCCGTTAGCCTCCCTCTCATAATGGGAGTCTATGGGAGGCGTGCGCTCCTGCTCTATCGGCGCTGAAGAATGAACATGTTCATTCTTCAGCGCGGAGAGACGATGTGGGAACAGCAGCACACGCCTCCCATAGACTCACACTATGAGAGGGAGGCTAACGGCATCTGCTAGTTTTGCTCAGTGTGAACCCGGCCTTACAGTGCTCCTCTGTGCCCCCATATATGCAGTTAGGCCCAGTTTGAGCCTCCCAATGGTAGCCAGACCCCTTTATGTTCCCATATATTATTAGGCCCCCTCTGTGCTTTCATATAGTAATAGGACTCTGCCCCCATACCTTTTATGCCCCCTAAAGTAATTAGGTCCCTCTGTGTGCAATATAGCAGTTTGGCACTCTTTGTGCCCCATATAGGCCTCCACCCTAACCCTGCATAGTATTAGGCCCCCTCTGTGCCTGCATATACTATAGGCCCCTAGTTCCTCCGTATAGTATAGTCCTCTTCTGTGCAGAAGTCCTCATAGAGTACAATTCCCTAATGTGCAGCAATCCCCCCTACCATATCCCCACTGTGCAACAAAACCCATATAGTGTAGCCCCTCTCTTCCTGTACAGCAGCTCCACGTAGTATAGCCCTGCCCCTTTCCTGTGTAGCAGCCCCATGTAAAGTAGCCCCCCTGTGTTTTCCCCACATAGTATATGCCCCTCAGAGTAGCCCCCACTTACTGTAGGCCCCTCAGAGTAGCCCCACTTAGTATAGGCCCCTCAGAGTAGCCCCCACATAGTATAGCCTCCACATAGTATAGGTACCTGTGTAGCCGTCACATAATATAGTTCCCTTTGTTGCCCCCACATAGTACAGCCCTTCCCCGTGTAGCCCCCGTAGTATACCCCCCTCTGTGTAGCCCCCACATAGTATAGCCATCCCCTGTAGCCCCCTATAGTATAGGCCCCTCTGTATTCCCCACATAGTACAGCCCCCTCTGTGTAGCCCCACATAGTATAGCCCTCCCCCATGTAGCCCCCTATAGTATAGGCTCCTTTGTAGCCCCCACATAGTATAGCCACCCCCCTGTAGCCACCCCCATAGTAAAGGCCCCTCTGTAGCTCCCACATAGTATAGTCCCCCTCTGTGTAACCCCCTCATAGTACAGGTCCTTTTGTAACCCCCACATAGTGTACCCACCTCTGTGTAGCCCAACATAGTATAGGCCCCTTTGTAGCCCCCCAATAGTATAGACCCCCTGTGTAGCCACCCATAGTATAGACCCCCTTTGTAGCCCCAATGGTATAGACCCCCTGTGTAGTCCCCCATAGTGTAGACCCTCTGTGTAGCTTCCCATTGTATAGACCACCTGTGTAGCCCCCCCATTGTATAGAACCCCTTTGTAGCCCCCACATCGCAGCATTCATGTGAAAAATAAAAAACAAAAATGCACCTCTCCTGGATCCAGCAGCAGCGTCTCCCTCTGGTCTCGGACTTCTCTCCTCTCCTGCTCGGCGGCGAACATGTGACTAGAGATGAGCGGACCGTCGGACTTTCGGTCCGACGGCATCGACGCTCTCTCATCATGCCTGTGATCCCGGGGCTGTGGCAGTGAGCTTCTGGGCCGGTGTGAAGCAGGGTGTATGTGCCAGAAGCTCACTGAACTTGTTAGAGACACGGCGGCTGCAGCCCCTATATATACACTCACCGGCCACTTTATTAGGTACACCATGCTAGTAACGGGTTGGACCCCCTTTTGCCTTCAGAACTGCCTCAATTCTTCGTGGCATAGATTCAACAAGGTGCTGGAAGCATTCCTCAGAGATTTTGGTCCATATTGACATGATGGCATCACACAGTTGCCGCAGATTTGTCGGCTTCACATCCATGATGCGAATCTCCCGTTCCACCACATCCCAAAGATGCTCTATTGGATTGAGATCTGGTGACTGTGGAGGCCATTTGAGTACAGTGAACTCATTGTCATGTTCAAGAAACCAGTCTGAGATGATTCTAGCTTTATGACATGGCGCATTATCCTGCTGAAAGTAGCCATCAGATGTTGGGTACATTGTGGTCATAAAGGGATGGACATGGTCAGCAACAATACTCAGGTAGGCTGTGGCATTGCAACGATGCTCAATTGGTACCAAGGGGCCCAAAGAGTGCAAAGAAAATATTCCCCACACCATGACACCACCACCACCAGCCTGAACCGTTGATACAAGGCAGGATGGATCCATGCTTTCATGTTGTTTACGCCAAATTCTGACCCTACCATCCGAATGTCGCAGCAGAAATCGAGACTCATCAGACCAGGCAACGTTTTTCCAATCTTCTTGTCAGGAACTCACCTGACCTGGCTCCTGCGGCGTCTTCCTCGGGCTCCGCCCGCCGGAGCCGAGTGACGTCACGGAGACCCGACGGCGTCCCCAGTAACCGGGGACGCCGCGGTCTCACGTGATAGTCAGCCGGCCGGCCGGCACAGCTGATGCGGCTTTCATGCAGGCTGAGTGGCATATCGCTCTGCCACTTGGTCTGCAGCGCCGCAGCTGTATTGTTGCTGGATCAGGAGACCGGACCAATCAGTGTCTGGTCTGGGCTCCTGGTCCAGTATAAAGTAAAGTGAAAGCCAGCTAGTAATCGCTGGCTATTAGTTATTCTGATCCCAGCTCCCCCTGTCCTTTTCCTGCGTATCCCGTCCTAATTCCTTCTGCCTGACTACTCGTGTTCTGACCTCCGCCTGACTCCCGACTATCCCTTGTTTACCGACTTTGTACTGCGTTGCCTGT
Organism: Dendropsophus ebraccatus; assembly: GCF_027789765.1. Classification (NCBI taxonomy): domain Eukaryota; kingdom Metazoa; phylum Chordata; class Amphibia; order Anura; family Hylidae; genus Dendropsophus; species Dendropsophus ebraccatus. The sequence goes on from NC_091456.1 coordinate 99,758,240, forward strand.
TTGGTTTGACCCGGCTTGTTCTACGATTCTTTATTGTGTTTTTGTCTGTCCATGCTGTTCTGTGTTTCACTTACGCAGCGTAGGGAACGCCTTCGTGGTTGTCCGCGACCGTTTAGGGTCGACCGAGGCAATTAGGCAGGGTCAGTGGTGGGTTCAGATTCAGGGTCCACTGTCTCTGTCCTGTCTGTTCTTGCCAGTCCTGACACTTCTACTGTTCAATTTCGATGAGCTTGTGCAAATTGTAGCCTCAGTTTCCTGTTCTTAGCTGAAAGGAGTGGCACCCGGTGTGGTCTTCTGCTGCTGTAGCCCATCTGCCTCAAAGTTCGACGTACTGTGCGTTCAGAGATGCTCTTCTGCCTATCTTGGTTGTAACGGTTGGCTGTTTGAGTCACTGTTGCCTTTCTATCAGCTCCAACCAGTCTGCCCATTCTCCTCTGACCTCTGGCATCAACAAGGCATTTCCGCCCACAGAACTGCCGCTCACTGGATGTTTTTTCTTTTTCGGACCATTCTCTGTAAACCCTAGAGATGGTTGTACGTGAAAATCCCAGTAGATCAGCAGTTTCTGAAATACTCAGACCAGCCCTTCTGACACCAACAACCATGCCACGTTCAAAGGCACTCAAATCACCTTTCTTCCCCATACTGATGCTCGGTTTGAACTGCAGGAGATTGTCTTGACCATGTCTACATGCCTAAATGCACTGAGTTGCCGCCATATGATTGGCTGATTAGAAATTAAGTGGTAACGTGCAGTTGGACAGGTGTAACTAATAAAGTGGCCGGTCTGTGTGTGTGTATATATATATATATATATATATATATATATATATATATATATATATATGCCCCCCTGCCCCCTGACCCAGCCCGCCCCTGGTGCTGCTCCTCCTCCTTTAACCCCTTAAGGACGGAGCCCAAAATGGCTTTAACCCCTTAAGGACAGAGCCAATTTTGATTTTTGTGTTTTCGGTTTTTCCTCCTTGTGCTTAAAAGGCCATAGCACTTGCATTTTTCCACCTAGAGACCCACATGAGCCCTTATTTTTTGCGTCACTAATTGTACTTTGCAATGACAGGCTGAATTTTTGCATAAAGTACACTGCGAAACCAGAAAAAAATTCAAAGTGTGGTGAAATTGAAAAAAAAAACGCATTTTGTTTATTTGGGGGAAATGTGTTTTTACGCCATTCGCCCTGGGGTAAAACGGACTTGTTATATATGTTCCTCAAGTCGTTACGATTAAAACGATATGTAACATGTATGACTTTTATTGTATCTGATGGCCTGTAAAAAATTTAAACCATTGTCAACAAATATACGTCACTTAAAATCGCTCTATTCCCAGGCTTATAGCACTTTTATCCTTTGGTCTATGGGGCTGTGTCAGGTGTCATTTTTTGCGCCATGATGTGTTCTTTCTATTGGTACCTTGATTGCGCATATACGACTTTTTGATCGCTTTTTATTACAATTTTTCTTGATTTGATGCGACCAAAAATGCGCAATTTTGCACTTTGGGATTTTTTTGCGCTGACGCCGTTTACCGTGCGAGATCAGGAATGTGATTAATTAATAGTTTGGGCGATTACGCATGCGGCGATAGCAAACATGTTTATTTATTTATTTACTTTTATTTATAACCTGGGAAAAGGGGGGTGATTCAGACTTTTATTAGGGGAGGGGGCTTTTTACTAATAATGAGACTTTTTTTTTAACTTTTACACTTATACTAGAAGCCCCCCTGGGGGACTTCTAGTATAAGTGCTTTGATCTCTCATTGAGATCTCTGCAGCATAGATATGCTGCAGAGATCCATGAGATCGGCACTCGTTTGCTTTCGGCTGCTGCAGCCGGAAACAAACGAGTGCCGAGCTGCGGACGGCGCCATCTTGGAGCGGTCCCCGGCCGGCTTCAGTTAAGGAGATCGCTCCTCCGGGATAACATCCCGGAGGAGCGATCTCCCCACTAGACACCAGGGATGACGCTGCGTCCGGTAATCGGATGCAGCTGTCATGTTTGACAGCTGCATCTGATTACTGTATTAGCGGGCACGGCGATCGGACCGCGCCCGCTAATACCAGCAGTCCTGGGCTACAAGTGGCACCCGGGACCGCCGCGGTTCAGAGCGGGGTCGCCGCGCGGCCCCACTCTGAACTCCCTTACCGGCATCAGGGCGTAAATTTACGCCCGATGTCGTTAAGGGGTTAAGGACCGGAGCAAATTTCAGGAATATGACCTGTGTCACTTTATCCATTAATAACTTCGGGATGCTTTTACCTATCTGACTGATTCTGAGATTGTTTTCTCGTGACATGTTATACTTTATATTTCTGGAAAAATTTACTCAATACTTACAGCCTATCTTTATGAAAACCTCCAAAATAACGTGAAAAATTTTGAAAAATAGCATTTTTCTAACTTTGAAATTTTCTGCTTGTAAGGAAAATGGTTATGCCACATAAATTAGATATGAAATAGCAACATAGCAACATGTCTACTTTATGTTGGCGGCATTTATTAAACTTTCTTTCAATTGTTTAAGACAATAGAAAGCTTCAAAGTTTAGCAGCATTTTTTCAAATTGTCATTAGAATTTCAAAATCTGATTTTTCAAGGGACCAGTTCACGTTTGAAGTGTATTTGAGGGGGCTGTATATTATGAAGCCCCACAAAGCACCCCATTTCAGAAACTGCACCCCCCAAACTGTTCAATTCCAGAAAGTTTTTTAACCCTTTAGGTGAGTCACAGAAATAAAAGCTAAGAGTGTGAGAAAATTGAAAATGTCAATTTTTTTTGTAGAAATTATATTGTGATCCAATATGTCTCATAATAGAAAACCTATTGCACTAGGCTCTGGCTCTGGGGTGCCAAAATCTAATAAACACCCCTAAAGGGATACCATTTAGGAAACTACACCCTTAAGGAATGTAACAAGGGGTAAAGTGAGCACATGGACCCCACTGGTGACAGACACAATGTACCGTGAAATTGAAAAAAAAAAATTTTTACACTAAAACTTGGTCTAGCCTTACATTTTTCAGGTTGACAAGGGGTTAAAAGGAAGAAAAAAAACATACAACTTGTAGAGAAATTTCCCCCGAGTACAAAAATACCCCACATAATGTTTCATGCGGGCGCAGGACACGCCTCAAAAAGGAAGGAGCACCATTTGGCTTTTGGAAGCTGAATTTGGCCAGAATGGAGGACGAAGGCCATGTCGGGTTCACAAAGCCTCCGTGCTGCCAAAGCAGTGGAAACCCCCCACAAGTGATCCCATTATGGAAACTACACCCTTCAAGGTATGTAACAAGGGGTGTAGTGGGCATATGGACCCCACTGGTGATGGGCACAATGTGCTGTGAAAATGGAAAAATTTAATTTTTTACACTAAAACGTTGGTGTAACTTTAATTTTTTTATGTTCACAAGGGGTTAAAAGAAAAACCCCTAATCATGTAGAGCAATTTCCCCTGATTACAGGAATACCCCACATGTGGACACAAAGTGCAAAGCGGGTGCACGGAAAGCTTTCAAAGGGAAGGAGCGCAATTTGGATTTTGGAAGCTGGATTTGGCCAGAATGGAGGACGAAGGGTTCGCAGAGCCCCCGTGCTGCCAAAACAGAGGAAACCCCCCACGAACTCAGGAATCTGTGGCTCGTACGGGGTGGGGTCACTTGAGGGGGCTTGTTCGGCTTCCTGGAGCGGCGCCTTGGGGCTTGTCATGACTAAATGATGATGACGATGAGGAAGAAGAGGAAGGAAGAGGGATCTTCCTCCTCTCCCTCATTAGTTGTCTCAGTATCAGAGGCAATTCGGGCGAATGCCTCTTCAGCCGAGAACAACCTGTGGGCCATTTTTTTTTTCTTTAGAGTGCCTTCACACACACCGGATCCACACACTGCGGATCCAGCGTCAGTGCATCCCTATGAGAATACATACACGCAGCAGGAATGACATTCCACTGCGTATATGTAAGTTAACGCCCGCTGGCCGGAGCATACTTTACCTCCTCCCCACTCCGGGTTGCTTCGGGGCTCCCGGCGTCTGCTCATCCCGCGCAGCCAATTAGTGTGCTGCCTGCGAAGCTACTGATTGGCTGAGCGGGACGTCCTGCTAAGAACCCCCGAAGCAAACCAGAGTGGGGAGGAGGTGATGTATGCTCCAGCCGCCGGGAGGTTAACTTACATACACGCAGCGGGATGTAATTCCCGCTGCGTGTATGTATTCTCATAGGGATGCAATGGAACTGGATCCGCAGCGGATTTTGCTGTGAATTCGCAGCGTGAAATCCCCTGCGGATCCGGTTTGTATGAAGGCATCCTTAGAGGGGTGTGTAAGTGTTATGCTTTTACACGTGTAAGTGTTAGTGTTTTATGTACTGTTTTTACATTTTATTCGTGTGTATCTTTTAAGAGGAGAGGGGCGGCAGGACGGAGGGGAGAGGGTAAGAGGAGAGGGTGGCAGGGGAGAGGAGAGGGGCGGCAGGACGGAGGGGAGAGGAGAGAGGGTAAAAGGAGAGGGTGGCAGGGGAGAGAGAAAGAGGAGAGGGGTGGCAGTACAGAGGGGAGAGGGGCGGCAGGACGGAGGGGAGAGGGTAAGAGGAAAGGGTGGCAAGGGAAGGGGAGAGGGGTGGCAGAACGGAGGGGAGAGGGTAAGAGGAGAGGGTGGCAGGACAGAGGGGAGAGGGTAAGAGGGGAGGGTGGCAGGGGAGGGGAGAGGGTAAGAGGGGAGGGCGGCAGGGGAGGGGAGAGGGTAAGAGGGGAGGGCGGCAGGGGAGGGGAGAGGGGCGGCAGGACGGAGGGGAGAGGGTAAGAGGAGAGGGTGGCAGGGGAGAGGGGCGGAAGGACGCAGGGGAGAGGGGAGGGTGGCAGGGGAGGGGAGAGGGGTGAGGGGAGAGGGTAAGAGGAGAGGGTGGCAGGACAGAGGGGAGAGGGTAAGAGGAGAGGGTGGGAGGAGAGAGGGGGTGGCAGGATGGAGGGGGGTGTCAGGACGGAGGGAAGAGGGTAAGAGGAGAGGGTGGCAAACAGAGGGGGGGCTGGCAGGACGAAGGGGGTTGGCAGGACGGAGGGGGGGCTGGCAGGACGGAGGGGGGGGCTGGCAGGACGGAGGGGGGGGCTGGCAGGATGGAGGGGGGGCTGGCAGGACTGAGGGGGGGGCTGGCAGGACGGGGGGGGCTGCCAGGATGGAGGCGGGGGGGCTGCCAGGATGGATGGGGGGGGCTGCCAGGATGGATGGGGGGGGCGGCTTGGATGGAGAGGGGGGGCTGCCAGGACGGAGGGGAAGGAGCTGGCAGGAGGACGCTGGAGGAGGAGAAGGCCGCAGGAGGACGCTGTTAGAGGAGGCCGGAGGAGGACGCTGGAAGAGGAGGCCGGAGGAGGAAGCTGGAGGAGGAGGAGGCCGTAGCCCGCAGGTATCCCAAGAGGGGGGGGGGAGGAGGAAGCACCCGGCGCCCGGTGCCGTCCTGGAGAGTGCCGGGCACCTCCTCCCCCCGAGCTGCCTCCTCCTCCTCCGGTAACAGGGAGATAGATAATCATCTCCCTGCTACCGGAGGAGGAGGCAGCACGGGGGGAGGAGGCACCCGGCGCCCGACACACTCCAGGACCGCACCGGGCGCCGGGCACAGGACTCACCACCCCCATCATCACCTTCTCTGCTGCAGATTCTTAGCAAGCAGAGAAGGTGATGATGGTGGTAGTAGTGTGGAGTGCCCGTGATTGGCTGGCTGGCCGGCACCCACAGGCAGATGATGCCCAGGGACAGCTGTGATTGGTACTGTCTCGTACAGCATCAATCACAGCTCTGTGCCGGGGTCCGATCCCGGAAATACAGCAAATCGCTGTGATTGGCAGATGACAAGTCATCTGCCAATCACAGCGATCGTCTTCACGGGGGGCAGGGAAACTGCCCCCTACGTGACACATGAAGATGGCTGCTGATAGAATTAGCAGCCATCTTCAATCAGCAGCCATCTTCACCAGTTTAAAGGGCCGGCGTACCGGTACGTCATGGGTCCTTAAGTGACAGTGATCCATGACGTATTGGTACGTCATGGGTCCTTAAGAGGTTAAAGCCGCACAGCCTCATGAGCAGAATGCTGCTAGGAACAAAGGGGGATATTTATTAAGTCCAACTCCTCCTCCATTCAAGAAGAGAACACGGTACCACAGTACAGTACTGTATCTCTTGATTGCTGGGGCCCCCAGTGATATAGCACTGTACTGTATTTTAGTTGCTGAACTTTCTGCATTTTCTTATGCTTTTTGGTTTGCGGTGTACTGATTTTATATTTTTAGAGATGAGCGAACCTCGAGCATGCTCGAGTCCATCCGAACTCGAGCATTCGGCATAGCGGGGGCTGCTGAACTTGGATAAAGCTCTAAGGCTATGTGGAAAACATATCCAACTTCAGCAGCCCCCGCTATGTCGAATGCTCGGGTTCGGATAGACTCGAGCATGCTTGAGGTTCGCTCATCTCTAATTGTAGTCAGTTAAAAGAATAGTTTAGGACTAGGAAATACTTCTCATACATAGGGATGTACAAAAAAAAGTTCATAATTCAGTACTTTTTGGTGTTTGAATGCTGTCTCATTAAGTATTGAAATATTCGACTTTCGAGAATCCGAATTGAATAGGCACCGAGATTCGACTATTTGAACGAATATTCGATCCCATTATAGTCTATGGGGAAAAAATTTTCACCACTTGGAAATCCAAATTCGACCACTTGGAGGTCACCAAGTCCCCCATGAAACCTCCCTAAACGATGCCAACACCTCTGGAATGACACTGTGACATCAGGGGGAGCATGCCTGGGTGCATCCAACACCCCAAAATTGCAGTATAATGCCACTCTCCGCAGTTGCGAATGAAAAATATTTGCGAATGCTTTACGGATGTTTACGGCAATGCTCACGCATTTCCTTCGTATTTCTTGCGCAGCGTTACATACATGATTCCAATGTGCGTGCGTAGAGCGTCACGTTATTCGCGCGTATCACGCATACTGGAACAATAGCTACACGTTCCTTTTACTAGGCTACTGGAACAATAGCTACACGTGCCTTTTACTGGGCTACTAGAACAATAGGTATCACGTGCCTCTTACTGGGCAACTGGCATAATAGGTATCACTTGCCTTTTACTGGGCAACTGGCACAATAGGTATCACATGCCTTTTACTAGGCAACTGGCACAGTAGGTATAATGTTTATGTGCCCTTAGTGGGCTAAACCAGGGACACTATAAGTCACTTGTACACTCAGGGTACTGGAATGAATACAGCTGCTGATGCTGCTGCTGTTATATCATCTATATCTTAGCACTGAGAAGTGCTTTGGAATCAAAGATGACTTTTTCGCTGGATATTAGCCCTGAAAAGGACTTTTGGGTTCAGTAGTAATCCTGCCTAACCAAAACGCTACTAAAACCTATCTCTCCCTGCTCAAAGATCTCTCCCTGACTAGGTTGGAAGCGCATCTGCGGTCGAGAGGCAGAAGTCAATTATTAAACATTCGAGGTCATGCAGTTCAGCCATCCAATGAGGGTAGACGCCATTTTTGCGCTGCGTGCGTTCTCCCAGGGTCCCTCACGGCCTCCCTGCATGGTGATTGGATTAAAATAAGCGCCAAAGTGCGATGGGAGGGCTTTCGAATTGTTCCAGCGTATTCGTCACACTACTCGATTGAATTCGAATCTTTCTAATACCACAATAATTGATTGAATACCATCTCGATCAAATCATATTCGCTCATCTCTAATAATAAGACATGACTGTGTGCTTTTTCATCATTATTTATGTGCAAATCTATGCTGTACACGTTCCTGCTTCAATTACACTTAATTCTGCATTTTCTATACTTTGCTCTTTGACAGGACCACCTAATAAAAGACTGATTTTTTTTGTGCAAAATTGGGTGGTCAGCTCATAGAGGTTTCACTGTTTTTTTTTTTTTTTTTTATTTACACGGCATAAACTTTTTGTAGATGTACATCTGTAACAATTTAGCTGCTTATAAAAGGCAGCAGAAAAGTCCAATCACTTGTATCTCCCTAGTACCTGTCTGCTGGTATCTGCAGCTGTACTTGGTATAGAGTTGACAGATTCTTTTTAACCCCTTGCCAAAAAATGATGATTCCCTCCCCCCACTGTCCCCGCCAGCAATCGGGCGGCGGCTGCTGCACATTGCCTCCTCCCACAGCCACTGACTGGAGAGGGACCAAGCTCCTTGCCGGGTAGTTAACCCTTTGGAGGGAGAGTATGGAGGGAGATTGACTCCCTCTGTTCAGGGCCGTATTAACAGATGCTGCTGCCCTAGGCACTAGACCTGAACAAGCCCCATCTGGGGAGGGTGGTTTCAGAATCGCGTTTTTCATGTTTTTTAACTACTTAAACATAAACAAATTTCCACATTAAATCAATGATTAGATTCGTCAACATATTGTCTGAAGGAATTCTCACAACATGATTGGTAGGTATTAGCTGTATCCACCGTATCGACCCCCGCCTCCTCCTCGAAAAGACACCAGATTTACTGGCAAGTCTGAACGGGAGGTGAGAGATTTAAATAAAAAAAAAAAGTTGTTTCCTTCCCCCTGCTCCCTGGTGCTGCCCTAGGCACCGGACCACGGGTGCCTAGTGGTAAATACAGCCATGCCTCTGTCTCTTCTCAGAGCCATGCAGAAGATGGCCCCTGGGTTGCTGTAGCATGGAGAAAAAAACAAAAATGCAAAAATTGGCCTGATCCTTAAAGTGGTATTCTACTCAAACATGACTCTTCATATGTTGCTGTCTGTGGTGAGACTAACAATTCACTCCATACTTCTTCTTCTTGTCCTCCCTGGCCTGATGTATCTGCAACTTTGTAGCTTTTTTGTAATGCTGGGAGGATTAAAGGGGTTATCCAGCGCTACAAAAACATGGCCACATTTCCCCCTACTGTTGTCTCCAGTTCAGGTGCGGTTTGCAATTAAGCTCCATTTACTTCAATGGAACTGAGTTTCAAAACCCCACCCAAACTGGACACAACAGTAGGGGGAAAGTGGCCATGTTTTTGTAGCACTGGATAACCCCTTTAATCTGAGAACAAGTATGCCATCTCAGAAAAGAAGGGGAAGAAGAAATGTAAAAACAGTTAAAAAAAAAAAAACACAACAAAGAAAACCACCCACGTACACGTTAAGGGTAGCTTCACACGTACCGGATCCGCAGTTTGCAGCTAAATCCGCTGCGGATCCTGTAGTGTGAAGCTGAATAGGTCCCATACACATGTATGGGACCCGGCCCCGAGCATAAATTACCTGCTCGGCGCCGCGGCTTTGTGTGACGCTCCCGGCTCCCCTTGCTCCTCATCAGCCAATTAGTGCACAGCAGCACTGATTGGCTGATGGGGAGCCAGGAGCCTCTGCAGGAATAGCAGATAAGGATATGCCAGTGTCACTGCCTCACTATGTCTGTGCCACAGAGGATGAATCTAGAGCGGCCAATTCTGATGATGTCACAGAGTGGGTGGAGACTACATTGCCAATGCAGGCGGGGAGACAGGGCACGATGACTGTGAAGCTATGATGACATTGTCAGCCAATAATAAAATGCATTTTTGATTGAAAAGAGAATAAAAACATGGTTTATACAGGTAGATATGAAATGTGCAGACTATGAGCTTCAGAATCATGCCCAGAAGGCCCTATATGGAAAGGGAGTGACGATATCACTTTAAAGCATAATTGTCATTTAAATGTCACTTTTCAGAAATCAATAAATATAAATAATACAAATAATTTTAAGACACTCTATATTAGTTTTTATTAGGCAAAAGAGTTTGCTTCTGTACTCAAAAAGCTGTTTTCCTACCTCCCCCCTCACTTCAGAAGAAGCAGTATTTCTGTGTCCATTATGGTCTATAGAGGGAGGAGGGGTTGAAGGGGATGAGTGAGCACAGAGAGGAGAAAAGCCAAGCCTGTAAAACACTTCTTCCTGCAATCTTATCTCACCGAGCTCCCAGACTAGCACTGACCTTTCTGCCCTGTGAATCCAGTGTTTTATGTACCCAAGCAGTCTCCAAACTGCTGGGCTGCTTCTCTGCTTTTCTTGCTCACTCATCCCCCAAGACCCCAGGGTTATAATGGACTTAGCAAACCCGCCTTTACTTTGCTCCTCTGTAATGAAGATGGCTTTGCCTGATAATGCACAGATTGGGGGGGGGGGCTGCAAAACAGCTTTATAAATACAGAAAAAGGCTTATTTGCCTAATTAAATCTATTACAGAGTTCCTTGAAATCACTTGTATTGATTGATTGATTTCTTGATGTCTGGAAAAATAAATGAAATAACAGTTACATTTTCACTTTATGAATGTCAATTAACCCCTTCCATCAGAAGGATGTACCGGTAAGTCCTGCTGCGGGTGGGGAGGTTCAGAGAGGGGTCGCGCTGCTCTGGACCACTGGATCCTGGCTGCTTTCTGCAGGCCAGGACCTCAGCTATTAGCGGGTGCGGCCGAACACTTCCACCCCTAATTAGGACAGTTAAATGCCCTTCACAGCCCCTCTCCCTGGTATCAAATGGCTGGTCCCTCCCCCCCCCCTCCATTGGACTGGCCGACCATAGAATGAGTCTATGGTATAGGCGGAAATGCGCTCGGCCTATTACACGGGGCAACTGGAGGAGCAAACGAGTGCTGTCAGCGTTCCCCACTTGCTGTCGCCGCTATTACACGTGGCGGCAGCGAGCGGGTGAGTGCGGGGGGGGGGGGGGGCCGGGTCAGATGGGGCTGCCCGGGTAATCGCTTTTAATCATCCAGGCAGCCCATAGAGGATAGTGGCCTGCTGTTACCGCCCCTATTCCACGGAGCGACGGCAGCAGATCGTTGCTATATTAGTCGTTTGTCTTTCAACATGTTGAAAGACAAACGACTGGAACAATCAGCCGACATCGTTCATGTTGGCTGATCGTTGCCTTCTTTTACACAAAGCAATTATCAGGCGTAATGGCTGATATCAGCCGATAATCGTTTCGTGTAATAGGGCCTTTAATGGACCCTTATCCAAACAAGTTATCCCCTGTACAAATCCATTTTGGTCCACAGCGATAATTTCAGTGATGACTCTACTCATTCTACATGCTATACAATGATTTTAAAAACTATATTAAGTAGAGGTATTGGCCAATAGGCCCCCAAGTCTAGTCGGTCCTTCCTTTTTTTGGGGATTAAAACTATTGCTGCTTCAATCATAGACTTAGGCAAAGCATCAGTAACACAGGATTCATTAACCACTTGTATCAACAAAAGCAGTAGTACTTTCCCAAATTTCTGGTAGATTTCAAATGAAAGACCATCTGTTCTGAAGTATTTGCCTTAGTTGTTATCAATGCTTCCTCTAATTATTTTAACATTATCAATTTATCTAGTTCCTTTTTGTTTTTCACTGATATTTTAGGAAATTTGATGTCCTTCAAATACTCTTCTTCCCCATATGATTTTCTGTTGTACACATCTATTATTTTTTGTTATAATAAAGGGGTACTCCAGTATGAGAAAATTAGTTTAATTTAAATACATCACCCCAAAATATATAACTTTCCAATATAATGTTTCCAATATAGCCCTCGCATCCATGTAACATAATATCGGATAAAGTCCTTATTGTGGGGGAAGGGGTTTCGTATTAACGCCGTTCACCCTATGGTATGGTATGACATGTTATCTATGTTCCTCAAGTCAGTACGATTACAACGATATGTAACTTGTATAACTTTTATATTATTTGATGGCTTTTAAAAAATGTAAACCTTTTAAAAAAAAAACTAAATGTGTTTAAAATTGCTCTATTCCCATGCTTATGAACCTTTTATTGTTTGGTTTATGGGGCTGTGTGAGGTGTCATTTTTTGTGCCGATCTGTTCTTTCTATTTGCATATATGTGACTTTTTGATCACTTTTCATTACATTTTTTCTGGATTTAATGTAAACAAAAATGCTCAATTTTGAACTTTGTCGGGTTTTTACGCCATTTACCGTGCAAGATCAGGAATGTAATAATTTATTAGTTCGGGTAAGTACGCATGCGGCGATACCAAATATGTTTCTTTTTTTATTTTTATTTATAAAATGGGAAAAGGGGGGTGATTCAAACTTTTATTAGGAGAGGGGGTTATTTATTAATAAAAACACTTTCTTTTTTTTCACTAACAGTAATTACAAGCCCCCTGGGGACTTCTATATATACACAACACTGATCTCCCATTGAGATCAATGCTGTGTATATAATAGAGCAATGATCCATCAGATCGATGCTCTATTATACTGGTCTGCTGCAGACCATCTACATGGATTGCCAAGCCGGGATCAGCATCATTCCGACGCTGAGCCCCGGCCGGCTCAGTACAAGGGATCTCCTCTCCGCGATCTGGCTACACATAGCAACCGGGGACCGCGGGCTGCAGAGAGGGCTCACGCCGGGAGCCCTCTCAGATCACCCTAAACGGCCGCATGATGGGTATACCCGTCATGCATCGTTAAGGGGTTTAATAGCTAATTCCCAGCATCAATGGTGGTGTACTTAGGGATCCATTCAACTTACCCGGCTAGGCCTCAGCATTAGAATGACGCTTATTCCGACTCGGTAATCGACAGATCTCGTCTGCAGAAGACCAGAGTAATACAGCACTGATTTAATGGATCAGTGCTGTATTATGTACACTACACTGATTTATATGATAGATAAGTGTAGTTGTATTAGACATCCCCAGGGAAATTTCTAATTACTGTGTAAAAAAAATAAAGTTTTTTCATTAATAAAAAATCCAGCCCATTCAGCACATCCACTTTCTATGGGGAAACACTCGAGGATGCAGCCCACAGGCATCCCATCAGACTCACCTCCTGAACCGAGGACCACTGCACTCGAGCGGTACGTCCTCCAGAACCCGGCATGCGCTCCTCTAGCCTCCCACACGGCCAGCAGCCTAGGAGATTAAGTAGTGCGGGCCCCCGGTGGTTTCCCCCCCCCCCCCCGCTGACCCACAGATGCTACACGCCACCTGGTGTTCTCCGGTCTCCGCCCCACAGCTGAGAAGCAGACGGGTGAGTGCTTAGGGATCCAGCCTGCAGTAGAACAGGCATAATCTTGCCACGTGGCACAGCTGCACACACCATAGTAGCACTCCCTGCCTGTGCCTAAGGACTTGGGAGAGGAGGCAGCCAGGGCAGTATTTGCCACTCATGGTCCGGTGCCTAGGGCAGCACTTTGCAGCAACAGGGAGCAGGGGGAAGAAAACAACTTTTTTTTGTTTTAATTTTTTTACTCTCCCACCTCCCATTTAGACTTGCTGGTCGCTGGTTTCGGTCATGGTGGTATTGGTCAGGTCTCATATAGGGGTGTTATCCAGTCAAAGTATGGCGGTATTGTTCAGGTCTGGTGTGGCGGTGTTAAATACGACGTCTGGAGCTATTACCTACCAATCTACCAAACCTGTGGTGAGAATTCCTTCAACAATATGTAGACTGCACTAATCATTGATGCAATGTGGAAATGTGTTTATGTTTTAATGGGTAAAAACCCTGAAAAACGTCATTCAATGTTTCTACATGTAGAGAAATGCATATGGCTGAAACCACGCTCCCATTTCTTCCCCAGTAGCCATGTGCTGTTACCAGGATTATTGGCCATACACCTATTGGTTACCACATGAGGGTCTGGTTTCGGCTGCATGTGGTGACTTACAGTAAAATTGGGAACGCGGCCTAAGACTATCAAGATGATGATCAGAAACTAGAAAATCATGGTGCTAATTGGTGAGTGAAGATTGGGCGTCTTCAGGTTTAGTGCCTAGGGCAGCAGCAGCTGTTAATATGGCCCTGGAGGCAGCTCAGCTGATAGGCTTCCCATCTGGCATTACTGCACCCCTGGGTGAGGATAGGGGTTATTATGAGGAGCCAAGAGACTACTGGGGGGGAGGGGGGGGCGAAGGATCTACACCCCAGGCAAGAATATAATAAGGCAGTCCCGGCACGCGCAAGCAGAGCTGATCATCATGGCCTCCACCTCGGGTTCCCAGAGGGACAAAGCTAAACAATTCTCCCAGCACCCTGATACTGTTCTCCAGGACTCTCAAGATCTATTTTTTTTCTAATACTAATGTGCAGGGGGCTGGAGCACCACAGCTTGACAATGGGCCACCCTCAGGGGACACAGATTCTGATTCAGTTATACAGGGGGACTGCTCACAGGCCATAATGCACAAATTGCTCTCATAGCTACCAACTAAAAATGACTTTCACTCCCTGATTTCAGAAGTAAAGGAAACATGTCAGGCAGAGATAGCTGCTTTTAGACAAAATATTCAACAGATGACGGCCAGAGTAGAGTCCCTGGAAGTCGATCACGATGTTACAAGAACCTGTATAGCTAAGCTGCAGCTCACAGTCTCTGTCATATCCATCTCTATCAAGCACACAATAGCTGGTAAGTACCGATTAACTCTATCAAAGACTGCACCTCTTTTCCTCTTATGCTGTAGACCCCTCACATTCCATATTACAATTTTGGTTAATGAGTTCATTCAAACACAAACAAACAAACACACACACACACACACACACACACACAAAATACATATAAACTGCCGCACCCAGTACCCAATCCCTTCATCTGGTGATTTAAAAAAATATGTTAAGTAATTATCAGTCTAGTTGGAAATAACAGAGAGAATGATAAACACATTTTTTTTATGTGTATCCCTGGAAAAGTCCTAGAAGAAAGCAATCCTGTTACCATCCAACACTATCTCCTTTTTCTTACAGGCAGGCCTCAGAATATTGCTCTGTCCTTAGCATTCAGCAGCTTAAACAACATTGTCCTTGGTGGGCTACCAACCACAGGCTGTTTTAATGGTATCCTCCCCTTTGATTGTCTCTGTTGTAGAGATGAGCGAACCTCGAGCCATCCGAACCCGATCGTTTGGCATTTGATTAGCGGTGGCTGCTAAAGTTGGATAAAGCTCTAAGGTTCCACCTCCTCCATCCTTTCTCGATCTTGTTCTTGTCTGCTCTGATCAATATGGTTTCTGTGGTTAAAGGAGAAGTTCAGCGAAAATTTTTATTTAAGTATTGTATTGTCCCCCAAAAGTTATGCATATTACCATTATACACTTATTATGAGAAATGATTTATCAAACATGGTGTAAAGTGAAACTGGTTCAGTTGCCCCTAGTAACCAATCAGATTTCACCTTTCATTTTCCAAAGAGTCTCTGAGGAATTTAAAGTGGAATCTGATTGGTTGCTAGGGGCAACTGAGCCAGTTTCACTTTACACCATGTTTGATACATCTCCCCCTTTATGTGCATTTCCCGTAATAAGTGTATATTGGTGGTTTGTATAACTTTTGGGGGGCAATACAATACTTAAATGAACATTTTTGCCAGAATTCTCCTTTAAAGATCCTACTTGCATGGTTAAGTCCTGCAAGGTTTTATTACTTTTATAAATTCCGGCCAATATCTCATCCAAACTTTCCTTTGAAGGTGTACTGTATCTATACCACCGTCTCCTTCACTTATACCTTCTTCTGTATCTAATACAGCTTATCTAGAGCCTGTTGTAACATTGAGTAGAAGACTGCACAGCTTGACAAAGTGCCGAAAGGGCACGAAACGGGCCGTTGCTGCGAGATGCACTCGCAAGCACACCTCCCTCCCACGCATCTGTCATTTTGAGATTTGTGTTTTCAAAGAATTTTATTCATTTTTTAAATTAAGGATATACAGCACAAAAGCCCAACATAGGCTCATTTTAAGATTTGAATGTCAGGACTGTGCCTTGGCACTCCTCGGTTCGGGCTGTGCGGCCAAGAAGGCGCTGAGTTTAAGGTTTCTGTGCAGTTTCCAAAACGCTGCCTGAACACAGGTGTATATTATGTTTGTTCAGCCCCATCTTGCTAGCTGTTGCCTGGCAGCTTCAGGGTTAACCCTGCTGCTGTGCAGGTGAGCTGTGTTGAGGATCAGGGGCTGGTCCAATCTGCTGCTGCACTCCTTGCTGGTTATTGTAGTTCTAAACTCCTGTTCGGCTATGTATTGTATCTCTTTCTGTGTTTGACCCTTGGCTTTCTCTGCTTGGACTACCCTTGTTTGCTGCCGGCCCTGAACCTTGTTCCTGTATCTGGACCTCTCTCTTGCCTGTTGCTTTGTACTTCGCTGCCAAGTATTGTATTGTGTTTGTTTGTCGGTCCTGTTACATGTTATCCACCGATTTCAGTGTAGGGACTGGCACCGTGGTTGCCCACAGTCGCCTAGGGCTGTCTTGTGGCAAGTAGGCAGGGACAGTGGACGGGCTCAGCTTAGGGGTCACTGTTCTTGTCTTGTCTGCCTATCCTGCCAGTGTCCCGGTGCTAACAGTGAATAAAGGAATTTATTCACATCTTAGGAGACTGAGTTTTTTTGTTCTTTGCTTTCCCAGAAGTTGAGGTACCCGGTGACTTTAAATATTTTTCCATTTTAGTGGTGGCCTGTTTCCCTTAAAAGACTGGTTCTGCCTGATTTTCTACTACTAAGAAGACCAAATATATCTGGAACGTATATTACAGCAGTGAGATTTCCTTTAAATTCAGTTCAAGAATTTTCGGACTAAAAAAAACAACCAATTCCCCATTATCATTATCCTGCTAGGTTTACCATGCACTAGGACAAAATTTTATATGGTTAGTTGAACATGATCCACAATGATGTAGAATGAATAAGACATTCATTTATTAATAGTATCCACATGAATCTTCAATTCTAAAAAGTAGAGGATACATTCACACACTAGGTAGGCCACATTATGTTCGAAGAATACTAAACATGGCTCAAGAAAATGGCTGAAAATTGTCAGCCATTGTAAAAATGGGGCTTTAAAGGGACAGTGTCACATTTTTGAATTTTTTTTAATAAAAGGTACTAAGATAAACTAAGTGTGTTGTATTTATTTTATTTTTTTTACATAGGGCTTAATTGTTTTTTACTTAAATTGATGTATACACAGGGGGCTGCCATGTTTATACTGTGTGTGTGACGTCATTTCACGACACACACACAGACACTATACGGCACCTCCAGAACATTGAAGTGAACCGATGGAGTCCGTCTTGTTCACTTACACTGGAGGCTCCGTCACTGTGTACTGCGCATGTGCATAGACATGCGCAGTACACAGCTGAAGTAAATGGGATGGGGTGACGGCGCCATTTGCATGAAGCACAAGGGGGGAGGAGAGAGACCGCACAGAGTGGGCAGGAAAACTCTGTGCAGCTCTCTCCTCTCCCCAGACACACACACACACACACACACAGTGCCGGACTCACCATTTAGCAGACCGTCGCCGCAGGCCAGCCTGGGGTGGGCTTGTTAGGATGGTTCCCCCCAGTACAATTACGGGGCCGGGGTAAGCTTCCGGGATAGAGAGGCTGTAATACACCGGCCCGGAAGCTCACAGCTGCAGCCACCCAGTGTCCGAAATTCTCTTCTGCTCGACTGCGGTCATGTGACATTGCTGTTCGGCGGCAGGGGGAGGGGGCAGCCTGTCACCCCAGCCTCTCACCATCACCCCTGTCACCCCAGCCTCTCCCAATCACCCCTGTCACCCAAGCCTCTCCCCATCACCCCAGCCTCTCCAGCATCCCCCCTGTCACCCCAGCCTCTCCCCCATCCCCCCTGTCACCCCAGCCTCTCCCCATCACCCCTGTCACCCCAGCCTCTCCCCATCACCCCTGTCACCCCAGCCTCTCCCCATCACCCCTGTCACCCCAGCCTCTCCCCCATCACCCCTGTCACCCCAGCCTTTCCCCATCACCCCTGTCACCCCAGCCTCTCCCCCATCACCCCAGCCTCTCCCCCATCACCCCTGTCACCCAAGCCTCTCCCCATCACCCCAGCCTCTCCCCATCACCCCAGCCTCTCCCCATCACCCCTGTCACCCCAGCCTCTCCCCATCACCCCTGTCACCCTAGCCTCTCCCCCATCACCCGTCACCCCAGCCTCTCCCCCATCACCCCTGTCACCCCAGCCTCTCCCCATCGCCCGTCACCCCAGCCTCTCCCCATCACCCCTGTCACCCCAGCCTCTCCCCCATCACCCGTCACCCCAGCCTCTCCCCATCACCCCTGTCACCCCAGTCTCTCCCCATCACCCCTGTCACCCCAGTCTCTCCCCATCACCCCTGTCACCCCAGCCTCTCCCCCATCACCCGTCACCCCAGCCTCTCCCCCATCACACCTGTCACCCCAGCCTGTCACCCCAGCCTCTCCCCATCACCCCTGTCACCCCAGCCTCTCCCCATCACCCCTGTCACCCCAGCCTCTCCCCCATCACCCCTGTCACCCCAGCCTCTCCCCCATCACCCCTGTCACCCCAGCCTCTTCCCCATCACCCCTGTCACCCCAGCCTCTCCCCCGTCACCCCAGCCTCTCCCCCGTCACCCCTGTCACCCCATCCTGTCACCTCAGCCTCTCCCTGTGTAATGTGACACACTGCTGACACCAGATAACAATAGCCTGTACTCTCCTGTAAAAAAATAAATAAATAAAAAATTATATATAAATATACACACACACACACGAGAGTACAGACTATTGTTCTCTGGTGTCCGCAGTATTACACAAGTAGAGGGTAGAGGGTACCCCCAGCCTCCTAGCCCCACTGCTACAGCCTACAACTACTATCCCCAGCCCCACTGCTACAGCCTACAACTACTATCCCCAGCCCCACTGCTACAGCCTACAACTACTACCCCCAGCCCCACTGCTACAGCCTACAACTAAAACCCCTAGCCCCAGTGCTACAGCCTACAACTACTACCCCCAGCCTCCTAGCCCCACTGCTACAACCTACAACTACTACCCCCAGCCTCCCAGCCCCACTGCTACAGCTGCTACCACAACTACTCCCAGCTGTACTGCTAAAACTACTATACCCAGCCTCCCAGCCCTACTACTGCTTCCACTACTACTACACCCAGCTCAACTACTACTGCTGCCACTACACCTAGTCTACTGCTACTAACACTACTACACCCAGGCTCCCACCTGGCTATCACTACTACACACAGCCTACCACTACTACAACCAGACTGTGGACACCAGAGAGCAATAATAGCCTGTACTCTCCTGTGTATATGTATGAGAGTGCATGTACGAGCTGCCTGTATGAGAGTGCGTGTACGAGCTGCCTGTATGAGAGTGCGTGTACAAGCTGCCTGTATGAGAGTGCGTGTACAAGCTGCCTGTATGAGAGTGCGTGTACAAGCTGCCTGTATGAGAGTGCATGTACAAGCTGCCTGTATGAGAGTGCTGGTACAAGCTGCCTGTATGAGAGTGCATGTACGAGCTGCCTGTATGAGAGTGCATGTACGAGCTGCCTGTATGAGAGTGCATGTACGAGCTGCCTGTATGAGAGTGCATGTACAAGCTGCCTGTATGAGAGTGCATGTACAAGCTGCCTGTATGAGAGTGCATGTACAAGCTGCCTGTATGAGAGTGCATGTACAAGCTGCCTGTATGAGAGTGCATGTACAAGCTGCCTGTATGAGAGTGCATGTACAAGCTGCCTGTATGAGAGTGCATGTACGAGCTGCCTGAATGAGAGTGCATGTACGAGCTGCCTGTATGAGAGTGCATGTACGAGCTGCCTGTATGAGAGTGCATGTACGGGCTGCCTGTATGAGAGTGCATGTACGGGCTGCCTATATGAGAGTGCATGTACGGGCTGCCTGTATGAGAGTGCATTAACGATGAGCAAATGTACAGTAGTAGCAAAACGATTTGCTATGCTCAGCAGTCAGCCGGCTGCATTTGAGCTCCGCTCCAGGTGTTTGGAAAAGCTGGATACAGTCCTGGGAGAAGTTCCCCAGAGCTGTAACCAGATTTTCCAGACACTTGGAGCGGAGCTCAAATGCAGCCGGCTGACGGCCGAGCATAGCAAAGCGTTTTGCTACTACTGTACATTTGCTTATCCCAAGTGTACAGGCATGAGCTGTCTGTATGAGTGTAACAACAATACTATGTGCATGTGGGGGATGGGCGGTGAGAAGTGCGGGAGGAGAGTGTGGGCAGGTGACCTGTATGTGGTTCTGCAGCAGGTTGAGGTGTATTAGGAGGTTCTGCACCAGCTGAGGTGTATTATGAAAGGCTAGGGACATACTTGTATTTTTCCTGCTCTGCAGACAACAACAAAATGGCGCTGCCCAGTAGTACACATAATAGCACCTTTCCCCTCTTTGTTTCCCTGTGAGAAGAGGAGGTAGGTGATGATGTCACTGCAGTTGAGCAGAGACTGCATCTTTTTTTCAGCAGCCGGCTTTCAGGCTGCTTTTCCCAGCATTTTCCTGCTGGAGCTCCCCCTGGTGGCCATCACTGGGAAATATGAAAAATTAGATCGTAAATTATTCATATTTCCTTACATGTAAAAAAATGAAAAACACATATAAATTAACAAAAAAAAAAAACAAATTCAGTTTTAACACTTTCAAATTTTTTTTTTTACTTTGCGACACATTCCCTTTAAGTCTAAAAATAAGTGGGAACATAGCCACTGTTGGCAAATTATAAAGTATGCAGTGACCAATCTTGGCCACTACACAGTGAACAGAACTTCAGCTTCCTGATTCCTTCCTGATTAAAGCGACTCCGTTCCCACAATCTGTCCCCCCCCCCCCCCCCCCAAACCGCTTGTACCTTCAGATAGCTGCTTTGAATCCAAGATCTGTCCTAGGGTCTGTTTGGCAGGTGATGCAGTTATTGTCATAAAACAACTTTTAAACTTGCAGCCCTGTGTCAAATTGGCGTGGCCTAGAGTGTCTATGCCCAAGGATTGCGAGGCCCATCTGTCCATCCTCCCCGCCCTCTTCATCATTAGGAATGTCCCTGGAACATTTTCTCCAATTCGTTTAGGCACCTGTGCAGTGTTCAGGTGATAAATAGGAAAAATCCTGCCCGGGGGCTTTCAGAGTGATGTGGAGGGTGGGGAAGAGGGGAAGAGGGCCAGAGGGGCATTGCAATCCTATAGCATACATACTCTAGGCCACGCCAAGTTGACACAGGGCTGCAAGTCTAAAAGATGTTTTTTGTGACAATAACTGCATCACCTGCCGAACGGAACCCAGGACAGATCTTGGATTAAAAGCAGCTATCTGACAATACAAGCGGTTTGGGAGGGTCAGATTGCGGGTACAGAGTCGCTTTAAACCTGATGTCTTGAATGTATAACGATCCTCAATAAGTGTAGAGACAGCATCCAAAAATAGTGAAAAAAAGTGTAGCTTTATTCACCAAGCCATGCAACGTTTCGGCTGTATATCAGCCTTTCTCAAGCATAAGTGATTAGTGAACATGAGCTCACGCATGCCCAGTGTGTACCGACCTGTGTTACATGATGCAGGACGCCATCTCCGTTTGTCGGCAGAGCTGGTAATTATGTTTTTAACTATGTTTATACTGTACTATTAACTTTATCTCACCATCGGTGTTATATGTTCACATTATGACACATGAATCATGTTTATTCTATACGAGGATCACGCTATTAATGAGTTATGGATTGCATATCCCTTATGATGTTATTTGATCATTTATATTAATCATGTTTATTATTGATTGATTACACGATTACACTGTATGTACTTCACGTGTGTATATGAAGACTGCCTTTGGCACTAATCACTTATGCTTGAGAAAGGCTGATATACAGCAGAAACGTTGCATGGCTTGGTGAATAAAGCTACACTTTTTTTCACTATTTTTGGATGCTGTCTCTACACTTATTGAGGATTGCTGTCGGACTTGATCCAGTCTGGTGAGGCGTGCATCTGTTACTTCTTACTCATATTGATTGACTTATCCACTGAGTGCTGTTGGACCTCTCTTACTGTTGAATGTATAACGGTCTTAAAGTGTACCTATCATCTTAAGCGGGCCGCAAGATATACTGTAAGAATCCTGCCACCACACTACTAATCCAGACGTGAGCCATTAAAATCATTTTTTGTTGGCTGCATAGGCCACACAATTTATTGAGATTTGTAAAAGCGCTTGAACAATAGAAGAGATACATGTGCAGGGGCTGTTTTTATAATCACTGACTAAGGCTACATTCACACGTTCCGTGTTCTGACGTGGAATGCCTGAAACGGACTTTGCCCCACCCGGGCAGCATCTGTGATAATATGCTAGGAGCGAGAGAACTGTACAGATGTGCTGCGCTCTAATAAAGAAGCCGTGTGGCACTGTCATTACAGTGCGGCGCATATCAGTACAGTTCCCCCGCTCCCAGCATCTAATTACAGATGCTGCCCAGGTGGGGGAGAGTCAGTTACAGGCATTCCACATCCGTGTTCCGTGCGGATTCCGTGTGAATGCAGCCTTAGGGTGCGTTTACACAGAGAGATTTATTTGACAGATTATGGAAGCCAAAACCAGGAACACACTATAAGGTAACAGGTAAGAAAGGAGAGACTGAAATTCCTCCTCTTCTCATATCCATTCCTGGCTTTAGCTTCAAAAATTAAGAATTATGACTTACCGATAATTCGGTTTTCATGAGCCATAATGACAGCACCACTGGAGAGATTGCCCCTTGACCCTGCATGGGAACAGGAACAGAGAGGTTAAAAAGCCAGTCCCCCCGGTCCACCTCAGTGA
Organism: Dendropsophus ebraccatus; assembly: GCF_027789765.1. Lineage (NCBI taxonomy): Eukaryota > Metazoa > Chordata > Amphibia > Anura > Hylidae > Dendropsophus > Dendropsophus ebraccatus. The sequence goes on from NC_091456.1 coordinate 99,780,907, forward strand.
TTACCAACGATTAAAACAGATAGACCACAGAAGTACCACCAAAAGAAAGAAGAAAAGGGTAATTTAAGGGTGCTGTCATGATGGCTCATGAAAACTGAATTATTGGAGAGTCATAATTCTAAATTTACAAATCGCTATCATGACAGCACCACCCGAGACATAACAGCTATTAAATTAGGGAGGGACAACACCCTGGAGCACGCTACGTCCGAAGGACAGGTCCTGAGTAGACACTAAATCTAGCTTAGGCTGGGTTTACACTGCGTTTTTGCAATCCGTTTTCTTCATCCGTATTTTGCAAAAAACAGATGCATTTGTGTGCATCCATTTTGATCAGTTTTTCCATTAACTTCCATTGTAAAAAAAACGGATCAAAACTGATCAGTTTTTTTTGACGGACACAAAAACGTAGCTGACACTACTTTTGTGTCCGTCAAAAAAAACAGAACCGTTTTGATCCGTTTTGAAGCCTGCATATAAGACTATTAAATGCAGCTGTCATGTTTGACAGGTGCATTTAACGGTCTTAATTAGCAGGAACGGCGATCGGCGGCTCCCGCTAAAAGCCGTGGTCCTGTGCTGCAGATAGCAGTCAGGATCGCGGCAGTTCAGAGTGGGGTTCGCTGCGCGGCCCCCCTCTGAACTTCCCGAGCGGACGCTAGCTGTACAGTTCCGTCATGTGTCCTTAAGAGGTTAAGGTAAGCATCTTCAAAGGCGCTTCCTCCAACGGCTCAAAGGGGGGGGTTGCTCGAGAGCCGATAAAACCAGGTTGAGATTCCAAGAAGGAGCCCTATTGGTAAGTTTTGGTTTCAATCGGGCAACAGCTTTAAAAAATATTTTAATCCATTTATGATGACCAACCAGGTAATCATACATACAACCTAAGGCCGCCACCTGGACCTTAAGAGTACTTGGAGAAAAACCTTTGTCCAGAGCATCCTGTAAAAATTCCAGAATTTTAGGAAAGTTAGGAGAGATCTTCTGAAGGGCTACAAAAGGCTACAAATTTATTCCACGGTCTTAGATAAATCTCTGCCGTGGAAGGTTTACGGCTTGACAGGAGAGTCTGGACCACTCTGTCCGATAAACCCCGACCCCGAAGCCTGGACTTTTAAACATTCAAGCTGCCAGATGAAGTGTCTTTAGATCTGGATACAGAATGGGTCCTTGAGAAAACAGGTCCTTCCTCATGGGAAGGAGATAAGAGTCTTCCTCCACTAGAAGATGTAGAAGGCTGAACCAACTCCTCTTCAGCCAATAAGGAGCCACAAGAATCACTCTTGTCCTTTCTCTGCGAATCTTCTGCAACACTTGTAGAATGAGAGGAAGAGGAGGAAACCCATAAGCCAGATGAAAATTCCATTGAATGGACAGAGCATCGACTGCCAACGGACAGTCCTTTGGATTCAGGGAGCACAAGGAAGAAACTTTCTTGTGAGGGAAAAAGATCTATGAGAGGAAGGTCCCATCTTTCCACTAGGGTCTGAAAGGTTTGCTCGTTCCCCATTCCCCTGGATCCAATTGCTGACGACTCAGGAAGTCTGCCACTGTATTCAGTTCTACTTTGAAATGAACTGCCGAAATTGACAGGGTAAATTTTTTCCCCAGGAAAAAAATCTTCTTTACCAGGGCCTGAAGGGGACCAAGCCTTGTGCGTCCTTGATGGTTCAGGAATGCCACCTTAGTTACATTGTCTGAGTAAATCTTGAGGTGATGGTTCCTCACTAACGGAGTAGACCTCTTTAGCGCTTCCCAGACTGCTCGAAGTTCCTTGAAGTTTGATGAACAAGACTTCAGGTAAGGTGGCTATTGACCTTGCAGATACTGATCTAAGATCTGGGCTCCCCAGCCCCAGGCACTGGCATCTGTTGTAAGAGAAACAACTGGATCTAGGATCCAGGAGGAACCTTTCAAGAGATTTTTTGTGTTCAACCACCACTGGAATAATGACCTCTTCCTATTGGAAGGGGAAAATGGACAAACTGCTCTTAAACATGGCAATTTGCATATTCCTTCCAGAATTTTCAGATGCATGGAATGAGAAAGGGGGGGGCGTGATACGAAATCTTTGGGGAGGTAGCGAAGAAAATTTGATTTTGTATCCTTTTTTCACAATATTTAGGACCCACTGACTTGAGGTTATACTTGCCCAGGAATGATAAAAATGGGCTCACCTGCCTCCCACTGGCCAGCCGTCACTGTTTTAGATCTGACGAGTTGGGGTTAAGGGGAAAATCCTTTCCCTTGCCTCCTTTGGAGTAGCTCAGTCTTCCACTTTTTCCATTTCCTCTATAGCCTCTGCCTCTGGAACTTGAGGGACAAAAAAATTATTTTTTTCTGGGCCTTCCCTTCTGGAAACCCTTTCTTTTTCCTAGAGGCTTCTTCCAGAATCTTATCCAACACAGGACAAAATAAAAGTTTCCCTTCAAAAGGAATGGAACAAAGCTTGCTCTTAGAGGCAGCATCGCCCTGCCAATGCCTTAACCAAAGAGCTCTACGAGCTGAGCTGGATAAGGTACCAGACTTGGCCACCATCCTGACATACTCTGCGGAGGCATCCGCCAAAAATCCTGCCGCTGTCTTCAACATAGGAACTGATGCCAGAATCTTCTCCCGTGATGTATTTGATTTCATGTTTTTCCAGTCGGTCCAGCCAAACATACAGAGCCCATGCCACACTGGTAGCCGCAATATTTGGCTTAAGAATAGAGGCTGATGCCTCCCAGGTTCTCCGCAATAAGCCTACCATTTTGCGGTCCATCGGCTCCTTAAAGTGTCACTGTTGTGAAATTTTGTTTTTTGCAGAAATCAATAGTACAGGCTCTGATTACAGCTGTCACCCAGCTCTGTGCCTGTAATCCCTTTGTTCTCTGCTTTCTGCTGCCGGCTAACTCCCTCCTTCCTCCTCCCCCCTCCCCTCTCTATAGGAACAGACAGAGTGTGACTCATGCAACAAGTCACAATTTTCAGATTTTTTGCAGTGGATGGAAGAGGAGAGGAGGGAGGGGGGGACCTGGGAAAAGGCTTTTTAAATGCAGATAATGGCAGATTTGGCTAATAAACCCAATTACAAAGTTTCTTAAAATCACCTGGACTATTGATTTCTGCAAAAAAAAACAAAAAACAACAGTGACTCTTTAAGTCGAGAGGCATCTTCAAATGTCAAGGCCGTCTTCTTGACTACCTTTGCCACTTGCACATCCACTTTGGGTATTTCCTCCCAAAGAGCAGAATCCTCATCTTTAAAGAGAAGCCTGGCTCTAAAATTCCTTTGACACTTGAAGCAGTCTTTCAGGTTTCTTCCAGTCGTTAACAGGTGCAAGATAGAAATAATGGGGGACGTTTATCACAAATGTGCTCAGCCAATCAGCAGCTGATGACGCGGCAGAAGAGGGCTGGCATGAGGGACAGCTGGAGTGGTTCGGCTGGCCTCCCGAAGATAATGTCGTCGACACAAGATGGTGGCCGGGGTCAACAGCGAACATGTAAGTATAATGCACCAACACTTCCGGGGTGGGGGGAAACACGGGGAAGGGGGCCATTCACTTAAATAACACACATTACAAAGTTGTATAACTTAGTAATGTGTGTTAATTAGTGAATAAAAGTTAAACACCGCACTATCTACAATTTTTTTTTTCTTTTTATCTCCATGCACGTATTATGATCAAGCATCTTTTGTCTTTGACCTTGAAACCCACAAAAAGGACTTTATCCAATATTATCTTACATGGGAAGTTTTGCCTTGTTTTTTGTCTAGGTGGGATTAGCAGTGCCAGCTCTGATTCTGTGCCGTTCAGCATCATTTCATTGTGTTACTGCATTTTTGTGAAGACGCTGCAGTACTGCAATGACTCTCCAACATGAGTAAACATAGCCCTAATTTCACTGCAGACTTTTGCACAGAGAGTGAAGTTGCAGCAGATGCTTCTGTCACTCCTTTAAAAGTTAGAGGCTGGTCAGAGATGGTGAATCACTCAGGGGATTGAGGGATCCAGCCATGGGGATTGAGGGATCCAGCCATGCCTCCTGTGACATCACGCCCTGCCCCCTGTCTGCATCATCAGCATGTGCTCACCAAACACACACAATGTGAGACAGAGGCATGTAATCTCTTGAGGGGGAAGAGCAGAGGGAGCAGGAGACAAAGTGGATTAGCCCATAGGCCAGTTTTCTTCAGTTTCTGGATGTCAATCAGCAACCAGTGTGGTAGAACTGCACAGATATGGTAATGCATTATACAGACACATCTATATGAAACTTTTAATAGGAAAAAAAAAAAAGTTTTCCTTATATGGAGTTCCCCTTTAATTCTCTATTTCAGCTTATACTTTTAGGGTACAAACCCACTTGCCGGATCTGCAGCGAGTCTCCTTGCTGCGTTTTTGCAGCGAGACTCGCTGCAGATCCTGGCCCTATACTTTCAATAGCAGAGAAACTCGCAGCAGGGATGTACATCCCTGCTGTGATTTTGTCTGCAGCCCACCCCATTAACCCCCCGGCCGCCGGACATTATACATTACCGGGTCCCCGTTCCTGCTTGCTTGGGGGCTCCCGGTGTCTTCACGGCCCGCCTGGCCAATCAGTGTGCTGCGGCGGGACAGAGCACTGATGTGCCGGGAGCCGCCGAAGCAAGCAGGCGCCGGGATCAGGTAATGTATATCCTGCATATACATTACCTGATCCCGCTTGCTTCGGCGGCTCCCGGCACGTTCCGCCCGGCCAATCAGTGCGCTGCCCCGCTGCAGCACACTGATTGGCCAGGCGGGCCGTGAAGACACCGGGAGCCCCGAAGCAAGCAGGAACGGGGACCCGGTAATGTATAATGTCTGGCGGCCGGGGGGTTAATGGGGCGGGCTGCAGACAAAATCGCAGCAGGGATGTACATCCCTGCTGCGAGTTTCTCTGCTATTGAAAGTATAGGGCCAGGATCTGCAGCGAGTCTCGCTGCAAAAACGCAGCAAGGAGACTCGCTGCAGATCCGGCAAGTGGGTTTGTACCCTTAAGTAAATTTTAAAAATAGGTCTTTTTTTCAATAGCATTTGGCCTATGTTTCCTTTCACATAATACCTAAAATATGTAGATGATGTAGCTTTACCTATGATGTTATAGATACATATTCACATGATTTGTTTTAAGGTTTTCTTTATTTCCATAATTACTTCATTAGGTCAGTGTTCAGTTTAGACTTTGATCTTTAATTAAATAGTCAAAAAAGGGTGATTCAGTGCATGAATGAAAATAAACCAAAAACAAAAGTAAAAGGCAAAAACAACGGGATAATCCCTGGGATCATAAATACTTAAAATATTTAACCCTCAAAGTTAAATCCTGAGTACCAACAGACAGAAGTCTGTTTCTCCGAGGCAGAAGGGAACATCTGCATCCTGTGATAACCATATTAAACTACCAATCTGTTCTGATAAAAACACTTTTGAAGGCTTCATGTTCAGATCCATGCAAAGGAGTAAAAAGGGTCATCTTGAAGTTCAGTCTCCAGTGCTTAAAAAAAACAAAGAGAATGCTTTTGTGGTAGCAGAACCCCCTTCTCAGGGGTATCAGGATGCCAATGGTCAAGACTTGGAATGTATCTTCACATCTGTTTTGGTTTCAAGGCCACTTTCTGGACTAATTTATAAAGCATGCCAAAGTTCTGTGAAAAGACAAAATTTATCAGATTTCAGGCATGAAAAAGCAAATGCAGGCCAAGAAGTGATATTTCTGAAAATCAGACTATAGTGTAAAGAGACTTGCCAGTAAACAACCATAAAATGTAAATATTGTAGGGGGGAAGAGCAGCAGATCAGTATTTGCGAGTAGAGTATTTTTTTTTTATGTTTTATTGTGTTTATTAAAGAAAGATTAACATTGAGGCCATAATCACACAACGTATGTTTTGTGTAAATCACGGCCATTGTTGCAATTTGCAACAACGGCCGTGATTTACACAAAACATATGTTGTATTGTGAATTAATGTAATCCTGCCGGAGCGTATACACATAGTATACACTCCAGCCGTAATTCCATCAGTCTGCACGAAAAACTGACATGTCAGTTTTCTGCAGCCGCTATTCATTAAATAGCCCCTGCAGAGAACCTGTCAGTTCACACAATGGAGCGTGTGGCTCTGGCCGCATGCTCCAATGTGTGCAGTTGTGAATTCGAATGCGTGTGCACACGGGTGCGCCTGCAACCAAATTCAGCAGAAATGAAGATCGTCCGGCTGGTGCTGAAGTAGCGGTCGGGATGATCTTCAGTAACAAAAGTTCTATCGAGCAAAGGGCCCAAGAAAACAATCAAGTACACAATCACCCTTATAAGAATAAGTTACAGTTATAATGAAGATCTACATTTAGGCTGGGTTCACACTACGTATATTTCAGTCAGTATTGCAAACAAAACCAGGAGTGGATTAAAAACACAGAAAGGCTCTGTTCACACAATGTTGAAATTGAGTGGATGGCCGCCATATAACAGTAAATATCGGCCAATATTTCAATATAACAGCCGTTCTAAAATAACAGCAAATATATGCCATTAAATGGCGGCCATCCAATTTCAACATTGTGTGAACAGATCCTTTCTGTGCTTTTAATCCACTCCTGGTTTTGGTTGCAATACTGACTGAAATATACGTAGTGTGAACCCAGCCTTAAACTGTAACTTTAGTGGGACAGTTTAATTTTTCAGTATTTCAGGTTTCTTTCACACACACTACAGTGGAACCTCAGATTAAGAGTAAGGTATGCAAGCAATTTGAAAGCCATGCTCACATTATTAAGAAATTGTAACTCGGTATATGAGCAAAGTTTTGTAATACAAGCTCCCCCTTGTGCCCGCATCAGGATACTGCATTTACTGTACTGAGTGGAAGGCCTTCACAGAAACAGCTCACCTCTCTTCACCTTCTGTTGCAGATCTACTTGCAGGGGCACTTATGGGGCATCTGTCAAGGCAGGTGTGGGGTGTCCTGTGGAAGTCTCAGCCTGCTCAAGGATCTTATGGTGGTGCGTATGGCGGAAGCTGGCCGGTTCTTCAGGTGACTACCCAACTATACAGCTAACTATACTGCAGCTGCGTAGGTCACTTAACACAGTGCATAGTCCAGGACCCCGATGCAAGCAGCAGCTGCGCAGGTCACCTGACTCCCAGCTGTGCAGAAGGCTCCGAGTTAGGTGACCTGCATAGCCGCTGCTTGCATCGTGTTTCTGGGGTGCATGGAGGAAGTAACCATACAGTAGCTGTTATCCCCTTCTCTGCCATTATTATAATTATTTTAGAGTTGTGGAACAAAAAGTGACTTGGATTATATGCATGTTCCCAAAACGAATTATGCTCGTAATCCAAGCTTCAACTGTGTGCACTACGGTTCAAACAGTACAAAGGTGCACACAGCCAGCAACAAAATAAATACCCCAAGTACCTGAACAGCAAGGTATGCTAGACCGAGGTAAGCTGCAATGCACATTGCCAAAAGGAGGTCAAATATTGCTGGTTTCACTCTGAAAAAAATGGTTAAAGCAAACACAAATGCATTTAGATACTGTAAAAATGTGTTTATAAAAATTAGTTATAGTTAACTATGCAAAAAAAAAATTATTTTATTTACAGTTTCATAGACTAAATTTATACTCACCGATATGCATTCATTGTTTGCTTCAGCTGATCATAAAACACAAATTCTGGGTCTCTAAAAAGGATATATAAATTAAAAATGCTTAAACTGAATTTTCTACCAATAAACAATCAATACAAAAAAAATAAAAAACAACCTGTGTCTGTGGGACAGTTAAAAGGGGTAATTCAGCCTTTAATGCCTTAAAGGAGTCCGCGAAAAATAATAATTTCCCAGGAGGCAGGGAGGAACATAAACAAGCTTTACTTACCTCTCCTCATGCTTCCGCACCACCTCTCCCGGGGGGTTCCTAGATCTCCTTTACCACCAACATCATGACTCAACTGATGGATTGCCCGCTCAGCTAGTGAGGTCAGGTATAATCAGTCAGGTCAAGTATTTTCCCCTGAGTCGTGTCAACATCTGATCTCAGGGGGAAAATAGTCCCGGTGGAGGTCCAGGAGCCTCTAACATGACGCTTCTAGGTGACGGGGAGGAGTGAGTAGCACTTGTTTATTATGTTCTCCCCTGCCCCCTGAGAGATAATTTTCACCAGACTTCTCCTTTGATGCAAAATAAGGTACATGTATGTGATTTTGGTGTTAGAGTATATGAAGGGGACCCAAGTCCTGTGCCCAAGAGCTTCTGGCTGCTTTTAGCCTGCACTTTGGTGATCTCTGTGCCACCACTTAAAGTGACACTGTCACCCTCCTTTTTGTATTCTGACATCTCTACACAGGTGTAAAGGGTAAATTTAGCATTTTTCCTTATTTCAGATCATACGTCATGGTGTTTGTTCAAGTAAAAAGTGTCCTTTTATCAACTGCAGATTGTATTAAGTGGGTGTGGCCTCGCGGCAATAGCGCCACTTAGCCCCGCCCACAATGTGCACCGTTGGGCACGCCCCTTGACGCTTATTGGTTGGCCGACGTAAAGGGGGTGGGGTCTAGACCTTTCAGCCAGCCTGTTCCAATGGCCGGCGTGGGGGCGGGGTCAACTGTGTAGTTGTGGGCGGGGCTAAGTGATGCTAATGCCGCGAGGCCACGCCCACTTAATACAATCTGCAGTTGATAAAAGGACACTTTTTACTTGAACAAACACCATGACGTATGATATGAAATAAGGTATGAAAAACGCTAAATTTACCCTTTACACCTGTGTAGAGATGTCAGAATGCAAAAAGGAGGTGACAGTGTCACTTTAAATATTTCACTGCTGTTGTCAAAGTTGACAGAATGGCCTTACTGCACATCATAATGATGCAGTGGTTCAGATCACCTCCCTAAATCACGATCGTGGGGAGCTAATAAATTGTAATGGGAGCCCGAGGCCTTTGCTAGGCTACTGTTACTCTGTTGATGCAGGCTGTAATGAAAGAATGCAGATCTAACAGATCAATGCAGTAGATAAGTACTGTATTCCGTTGTATGAGCAATTAAACAGTTGCTCATTCAAAAAAAAATATACATACTATTGAGACATTATATTCCTGATCCCACAGGGTCATTGGCATAAACACAAAAAAAATTCCAAAACCCCAAATTGCTTAAATTTGGTATTAAAAATTGAGAAAAAAGGCAGAGGTATGCAAGGAGATATTAATTATAAAAAAATTTTTTTTTTAGTTAATAAAAGCCAAAAGTTGACATCAAGCTGTATTAAAGTGAGCGGGACAACATTGCAGTACCTTGCAATGTCGCTATGAAAAGTATAGTAGCTGCAAGGAGGAGAATTCTGGTCCTTCAAACAGCTAATAGGTAGGAGTACTAGTTGGACCCCAGCCAATCTAATATTGATGGCCTATTCTGAGACCAGGTCTTAATTTTCTTAAGACTGGATAACCCACTGAAAGTACTGTGTATATGTTCATGCAACCTAAAAGCAGAAAGCTGAAAATGTTCCCAATTATCCAAAACATTATTAACCCCTTCTCCCTTCTGCATGCTCCATTTACCTTTTATCAGCCTTGACATGATAAAGTTTGACATCTTTCAGGTATCGGCTCATGTAATATTCTAGAGTGTTGAGTACACTGCTATCTTTATCCACAAGCTGTGCTGCACGAGGCTGGCTGGTAAGCCATTGCATCACAGCTTCTAACTGCTCCTTTTGGACCTGCTGCACAGAAAACACAGAACATTGTATATAAAAAGATATTGAACCATGTTTCCAGGTTTCTAACCAATGGTATAAATGGTCATGGCATCCTCCCCATAATGCTGCAGCATTGCAATTCAATACAAACATTCCCTCTCCATTAACTTAACCTTTGTTTCTCCTGCTTACCATCTGCTGCGTGAAGATTTGTAGGTCAGATGGTGCTCCCTGTAATAAAAAAACAACAATGTCAATACAGACTTCTGGGCAAATAAAGGAGATCAAAGCATAAATAGTGGAAGTTAAAGAAGATTATGTTATAAGTGTACCTTCTCAGTAAGATTATAGATGACACGAGTAAGTGCTTCAGCAAGTAAACGAGTATTGCGGGCTAGCACCTCCGTGTCCACTTTCCAACTAGGGAACAAAGGAATAAAAAGACAATTACACATTGTTATCAGTGTATAAAATCACTGAAGGGCTCCGCAAACAGAATATCAAAATAACTAATATCTAGTAATATTTTTCCACAATCCACAACATTGACTATAGAGGGTGAAATCTGTTGAAAGTCTGTGAGAACATTACATCAAAATTCACAAGTCGGACATGAAGATTTTGTGGCAGACTGTCATTTTGATGTCATTTGAAAAATCCACTAGGGAATAAGTATTTCTGGTACATTGCTATGAATATGGGTATGTTCAGAAAAAGAAACCTTTTTCCACCAGTTCTGCAGCAAAATTTGAAATCCATGGTAGAAAAAAACAGCAAGATAATAAGCCAGCAGATGTAAAAATCATTCACATGGACTGTAATGTGAATCATTCACATGTAATGTAATTTGCTGCAAGATTTCTAGTGTGAAAAAGCTTGCGGTATATGTAATAATATTTGTGTTGCAAGATGGTAAATGTATTTTTTTCCTTATTTCTACGGTAATGCTGTTGAAAATTACGCAACACACAAAATTGCATGTGTTATGCACAATTATTTATGTACATTTATTCTGTTCCGATTTACATAGATTCTTCTACTCAACTAACCTTAGATCCAAAACACTGTTGCGGTGAGCACTGCGGTGCCCATCGAGGTGAGAGACTGTAAAGGATGGAAGCCTGCGGATGGCAAAACGTTCATGCTCCCAAGCTAACGTGTCTTCAGCCAAGTTTATTTTTTTATGAACCATGGAAAACTTTACCTCAGGGAACTGGGTTGAAATAACCTGGATAAGAGAAGGCATATGGTAAAAGGTTTTATCATCATCATCATCTTCTATTTGGTTACTACTGATATTGCTAGATAATGTTTGAACATATACACACTATGGGGGAGATTTATCAAAGGGTGTAAAATTTATACTGGTGCAAACTGCCCACACCAACCAATCACAGCTCAGCTTTCCTTTCAGCACTGCCTAAAGCTGAGCTGTGATTGGTTGCTGTGGGCAGTTTGCACCAGTCTAAATTTTACACCCTTTGATAAATCTCCCCCTATATATTAACCAAAAGCAGTAAGATCTGTCTTTTTCAATTACCATTTCTAGCTCCTTGAGGAAAGCATGTTGTAAAGTCCCTTCTTTGGGAGGCTTAGAGACATGAAGATGCAAAGTGTTACCACTTCCTACTGTATCCAAACACAGCACAAAAGCTACATTATCTTGAAGGAGGCTTGAATCTAACAAAAAAAAAAAAAAACGGAGTCTAAATAAAAATTCATTATGTCACCATGCTAATTCCATTGTAGTTTTCACCCACCCCCCTTACAATCAAAATTGAGCAAAAACAACTGTTTAGGGTGCGTTTTCACGTACATGATCTGCAGCAGATTTGATGGCGCAGATATCAATGTAACTAAATAACTGAACACAGCATCACAAGCCAAAAAGACTGAGGGGGTTTGGGGGGGCCCTTTAGGATCTGGTCCAGTGACAATGGGGCTGCAGGGCCATTCCGTGGCCCCCCTTCTCTGCTTGCGCACGTTTTGCGGGGATTGTGGTCGCTAACCGGCACAGTGATGTTTTTTGGTTAGGGACTCATGTGTTTCAGAAGACCTGCACGTGGTACATGAGGCAATATGGTTTGGCCAAATTATATACTAACTTCTGATGTTGGTTTTAAATGCAGCTGAATAAGCTTTCGTGTCAGCCATGGGTGCGATGTGCAGCCATTTCTGTCCTTTTGGCTTGTGAACACAGCATCAACTCTGCACTATTAAATCTCCTGAGGATCCTGTACATGTGAACGCACCCACAGTTAGTATATTTAAAAAAAAAAAAAAAAGACAGAAAAAAAATAAGGATTTACTAGTCTTGGCAGACTAACCACACCCTTTGTTTTTGTTTTTTCCAGTGTTGCGTCTATTCTACATGCTAGAATACCTGTGTGGTCCAGATGATCCTCTAACCATCTCTTTGTTCCCTGATAATTAAACTTCCCTCCTCCTGATGCGAAAAACAGCAGATTGTAACTGTACATGGGAGAAATGTAAATTTAGGGGAAGGTGACATTAACAAGCAAATATACTGACAGAATATGGCAATAACAGCACATAACATTGCATAGAAAAAAAACTATTGCCAGGAATATGCAGAGAACACTGTACCTAGCACAGCTTGAAGAGGACCTGTAGCCAACACTAACATGTTTCTGTTCCCATTATGGGTTTATAGTTTGCCTGAAAAGGTGGGCATAAACGATTATAAAAATAAGAGGGAAAGTGTCACTGTCATTATAAAGTTCAAAATCAAACAGGGGATGTGTATAATTTTTTTTTAGTTATCAAGCTTTAAAACAAAGCTATACTTGGTTGTATCCAGGTCCAGTCTCCTGAAGGCAGCTTTTTAGTCTGGTTAAAAAAAAAAAAAAATTATAGTCATCTGCACTCACAGAGCAGACTAAAAAGCTGCCTTCAGGAGACTGGACCTGGATATCAAGTAAGTATAGCTTTGTTTCTCTGGGTGGTTAACTAAGTCTACCAGGGACATTACTGGGCATTAACTAGGACTACAAGGGACATCACTGGGGGTTAACTAGTATACCAGTGGCATGACTGGGGGTTAACTCTGGTAATGCCAACCTACGCCACGTCACTGCCGTGCACACTATAACATTGAGTGCATCGGCCGTGTACTGTATGGCCCTCAAATAATTTAATAATGCCCAAATAGCCTCGACAAGAAAAAGGTTCCCCACCCCTGTTTTAACCCCTTAGTGACCGCCATGCTGCCTTTTCACGGCGGCCACTAATGGGCTTTATTCCGATGCGTACGCCTTTTAACGGCGGGCGCATCGGAATAAATTACCACCCCGCGGCGGCTGCAGGACGGGTGATCAGCGGTCAGTGTGACCGCTGACACCCTCGTGTAACTGCCTGTAGCGGAGGATTCTCCGCTCCGGGCAGTTTAACCCGTTAAATGCCGCTGTCAAACCATGACCGCGACATCTAACGGGTCCCGGTGGATCCCGGACGGCGCCGTGGGTCACTTACATGATCGCGATGTCCCGCGGCGCAGTCCGGTCTTCCGATGTCTCCATGGTGACATGGTCCTAATGAAGGTCCCCGGGCTCACCATGGAGATGCCTGATGCTGACAGGGGTGGCCGTGGCTATTGCCAGTCAGCATGAGGTATGATACAATACACTGCAGTACATCAGGTACTGCAATGTATTGTATCAATGATCTAAGTATTTTACACTAGTGTACAGTAATGTACACTAGTGTAAAAGTAAAAAAAAGTGAAAAAAAATGTGCACCAAACACAACGCAGCCCCCCCCAATAATAAAGATGCATTACATTCCCCATACCCAATAAATCGTGATATAAAAGTGATCAAAAACACAAATCATATACATATTTGGTATTGTTACGTCTGTAAAGACCCAATCTATAAAACGATATCAATAATTATATCGCACGACACACGCTGTAAAAAAAAATAATTAAAAAACAGTACCAGAATAGCTGTATTTTATCAATCCACTTTAGAAAATACGTCATAAAAGAGATCAAAAATAAGCCCAAAACCAGCTCTGTCGCGCAAAAGATGAGAACGCTATGGATCTTGCAATGCGGCGACAGTTTTTGTGGGTTTTTGCTAGGAAGATAGTTTCTATTGCGCCAAAGCGGTAATAGTTAAAAAAAAACCTACACAAATGTGGTATCGCCGTAACCGTAGCGACCCAGAGAATACATGTATTATGTTATTAGTGACCGCCGATACGGATTTTTACGGCGATCACTAATGGGCTCTATTCTGCTGCCATCAGCTCTTTATTGCGATGGTGCAGAATAGTGCAGCAGCGCCGGTAATGCCCGCAGCCCCCTCCTCTCAGCTACCGGCAAGTCCCCTCACCGGTGATCACCGTTATTATCAGTATAACGGCGGCCACCCGTAACAGACATTGCCAGCGCAGCTGAACGCTTTCATCTCTTCTCACCATGAATCCACAGTGAGAGGAGATGAGAACATGTCCCCCCTGTCCCCAGAATTAACCCTAGTGACCTGGTCACTGACCCTCCCCTCCCAGGGCGGCCATCTGATCCAAGATGGCCGCCGCCATCACTGTGAACAGACTCACATATGGGGTACCGTTGTACTCAGGAGAACCTGCGTTACATATATTGGGGTGAGTTTTCTCCCCTGTTCCTCGTGAAATTGAGAAATTTCAAACTAAACAAACATGTTATTGGAAAAATTCTATTTTTTCATTTTTACTGTCTTCTTTTGAATACTTTCCTCTAATACCTGTGGGGTCAAAATGGCCACCACACCCCAAGATGTATTCTTTGAGGGGTGCACTTTCCTAAATGGGGTGACTTTTGGAGGGGGGGTTATTCTGCTGACACTACAGGGGCTCTGCAAATGCACCTGGCGCTCAGAAACTTCTTCAGCAAAATCTGAACAGGAAATGCTAATAGGCACTCCTTCCCTTCTGAGCCCCGCTGTGTGCCCATACAGTGGTTTACACCCACATATGGGGTACCATTGTACTCAGGAGAACCTGCGTTACAAAATTTGGTGTGCATTTTCTCTCATGTTTATTGTGAAAATGAGATACTTAATCTTAACAAATATATTATTGGAAAATTTCTATTTTCCATTTTTTTCCGGCCTAATTGTGAATACTTTCCTCCAACCCCTGTAGGGTTAAAATGCTCATTATACCCCTAGATTAATTCTTTAAGGTGTCTAGTTTCCAAAATGGGGTCACTTATGGGGGTTTCCAGTATACAAGCCTCCTAAATCAACTTAAAAAAAGAACTGGTCCCTAAAAAAATCTGTTTTGGAAATTTCTTGCTGATACATTTCTAAGCCCTGTAACACCCTAAAACCGTGAAATATGTTTACGAAATGAAGCCAGAATAAAGAGGACATATTCATAATGTGACTAATTTTTGTCATGTGCCTTTTTTTTTTTAAGAAGCAAAGAATTTCAAAGTTCGTAAAGTGCAAAATTTTCAAATTTTTCATTATATTTTGATATTTTTCACAAAAAACACACAAGACAGTGACCAAATTTTGCCGCTAACATAAAGTACCATATGTTACGAAAAAACAAATCTCAGAATCGCTAGCATACGTTAAAGCATCACTGAGCTATAAGCGCATAAAGTGAGACAGGTCAGATTTTGAAAAATGAGCCTGGTCATTAAGGCCCAAATAGGCTTGGTCCCTAAGGGGTTAAAGCATGATAACAAAAAAATAAATAAATAAAAGGAAATGAAAGCTATAACAACATTGACATTTTAAGCTGACTTACAGCAAGATTGTCTTTGTTGCCCATAGCAATAAAATCTTACTATAAGAAAGCTTGATAAATTTCCATGTTAGTTTTTATAATAGGTAAATATCAGGTAATTGCAGGGATGGGACACACATCACTCACCAGTCCCCTACAGGTTTATTCTGTACCTATGCTGTTATTCTCTACCTATGCTGTGGGAGGGGGAGGAGGGAGATTAGTCGCCAGCAGAGAGCAGAGAACAAAGGATTACACACTGGGAGCTGTGTGAAAGTCGGTATTCAGAGCTCAGAGAGGTCAGTGCTGACTTCAGAGGAGATAGCCCAGTGATGTAGCTGTAAATTAACTCTTTGTTGTCCTGTATTGGTGCCTCATCTCCCACCCCTCCCCTCTCCATAGAAAACCATGAAGACAGGGTGGAGAGCTTCAAACTGCTTTTTCATGATAAAAATGCATTTTACGGCTAATAAACCCAATTACAACGTTTCTTAAAATCGCCTGTACTATTGATTTCTGCAATAAAAGTTCAAAGGACAGTAACACTTTAAAGGGGTATTCTCATCTCAATAAACTGTCTGTACTTAGTGCATTGTAAGTTATGCACTTTTGCAAGTCTTTATAACCTTTATATTCCAGGTCTCAAGATATATTTATTTTCTCTACCCTTTGTCTATGGATTGTTGCCTAGGTTCCCGACCACCCTTCTGCTTTAAAAGCAGTGGAAGGACAGTGACATTAGTCCCAATGTTTAACAATGTTCTGAGATGATCCCCTGTGCTGCCATAACCTCACCTGTGCAGGGCTGTAAAAGGGGATGCAAGCTGTTATCCCAGACTGTAAAAAGCACGCACAGGCACTGGCTGCTGGGCCGTAAAATGAATCAGTATAAAGCTAGTCCACCAACAAAAACAAAAAGTGTAAGCGGGCCAGGCGAAGCAGCGCAGGAAAAACCTGCAGTTGAGAATAACCATTTAAGCCATTTTCTAGCTTAACCCCTTAGCGTCCCATGACATACCTGGTGCGTCATGGTGCCGCAGGGAGTGTTCAGAGCGGGGTCCCGCCAGGACCCCGCTCTGAACGGCACTGCTTCCGGCTGCAATCTGCAGCCGGGCAATGCCTCTATTGGCCGGCGTGGGTCCCGTTGCCGTGCCAGCTAATTAAGCATTTCAATGCAGCTGTCAAACCTGACAGCTGCACTGAAATGCTTTACACTTCATATCCCTGGTGTCTAGTGGGGCGGATTCCGCTCGGCAATAGATTGCTGTGGCCAGCAGCAGGCCAAAGCAATCTGTGACCGATGTATTCGATCTTTGCTGTGTATATACACAGCATTGATCTCTATGAAAGATCAGTGCTGTGTATATACAAGTCCCCCAGGGGGACTTCTAGTTTATGTTGAAAAAAAAAAAAAAAAAAAAAAAAAAAGGAAAAAAGTGTTATTAATAAAAAATCCCCTCCCCTAATAAAAGTCCAAATCACCCCCCTTTTCCCATTTTATAAATATAAATTAATAAATAAACAAGTAAATAAACATATTTGGTATCGCCACGCACGTAATCGCCCATACGATTAATCACATTACTGATCTCGCACGGTAAACGGCGTCAGCACAAAAAAAACATTTTTGGTGCGCATTTTTGGTGCGCATTTTTGGTCGCATCAAATCCCGAAAAAATTTAATAAAAAGTGATCAAAAAGTCGTACATGCGCAATTAAGGTACCGATAGAAAGTAAACATCATGGTGCAAAAAATGACACCTCACAAAGCCCCATAGACCAAAGGATAAAAGCGCTATAAGCCTGGGAATGGAGCGATTTTAAGGAACATATATTTGTTAACAATGGTTTGAATTTTTTACAGGCCATCAGATACAATAAAAGTTATACATGTTACATATCGTTGTAATCGTAACAACTTGAGGTACATGCATAACAAGTCAGTTTTACCATAGGGCGAACGGCATAAATGCAAAACTCCCCGAAATCAAAACAAATTAGTTTTTTTTTTTCAATTTGACAGCGTAAATTATTTTTTTCCGGTTTCGCAGCATATTTTATGGAAAGATAATGCCTGTCATTGCAAAGTACAATTGGTTTCTCAAAAAATAAGTGCTCATATAAGTCTCTAGGTGAAAAAATGCAAGCGCTATTGACTTTAAGGGTGCCTTCACACCTACCGACTTGCAGCGCTAATAACGCTGCGAGTCGGCTAGGTCTTGGCAGATCACTGTCAGTACGTACACACAGCGGTCTGAATGACCGTTGCGTGTATGTAAATCTGCCGGCCGCTTAACCCCTTCTGATGCCGCCCGCCTCCCGCTAAGCTCTGTATACATACCTCCTCGCTCCACGGGGTCCCGGTGTCCTGCTCTCGCGCCTGGCCAATCAGTGTGTTGCCCTGCCGCAGCCACTGATTGGCCATGTGGGAGAGCAGGACGCCGGGACCCCGTGGAGCAAGGCGGTATGTATACAGAGCGGAGTGGGAGGCGGGCGGCATCAGAAGGGCTTAAGCGGCCGGCAGCTTTACATACACGTCGGACCGCTGTGTTTATGTACTGACAGTGATCTGCCAGGACCTAGCCGACTCGGTAGGTGTGAAGGCACCCTTAAACATAAAATGGAAAAAGCAAAAGCGCAAAAACGAAAATTGGCTTTGACCTTAAGGGGTTAAACACACACACACACACACACCACCAAGCTGTAAGGCTGGTAAAACAGGGTAAAAGTTTCTGGGTGTGGGCCCCTCACCTGGCATGTGTTCGTTTGTAGGTGTACAGCCGAGAGAAAAGGCGTGCCAGCTCCAGAAGGATTGCAACACCACTACCATTAGAATCAGCACCATAAGACAGCCACTAGAAAAAAATAAGATATCTATAAAACTGACTTTAGAAGTTGACATGATGATATGATTAACAACTCATATAATTATAATATAAATATAAAGTGTTTAGATTTAATGTGTCACTTACTGGAGCAACTCCAAAAGCATCATAGTGCGCAACAATAGCAATGGTTGGAAGGTCTTCTGAACCAAGACCTGCCAAACGTCCCTGAATAAACAAAAATAATATATTAGGAAAATTGATGTTACCTACAAAAAAAAGGGGTAAACTCTGAAAGGGGTGATGTTCGTGCCACTCTTCTTCGGTTGCCTGGAAAACCTGGATCCAGACCTGGGAAACTGGAGAAGTGTCCCAGGACTGAATTCAGTTTTTTCAGGCACCTGGAGCAGAGCGACACAGAGTTCAAAGGAAGCAGGCTGAAAAGCTGATGGCTGAACCTAGCAAGGCGATTCAGTAGTACTGTAAATCTGCTCAAAATTACCACATTCCTGATCTTGCAGAGTAAACAGTGGGTATTGGTATCTGTGTTGTTGTTTTTTATACTTCATGACATCATTAGGCTCCATCAAACCAAAATTATAGACATAACCTCTGGACAGAAATCTAATAAAAAATAATGCTGCTCCTTAATGTACACTCAAGGTAGCTTTTCCTGAAAAGTTTCCCTAAATAACATCTATGCTTTAAATATTTGCACACATCTTAGCTCTGGTCGGGAGCAGCTGCATCTTTTTCTATGTTTGCTTACCCATCAAGTGGCATTGATTTAGCTCGTATTACTACAATGAGGTATTGTTGTGTTTCCACAGCAAAAACTTTTTTTACAGAATAAGGCTGGGTTCACACTGCATTTTTGCAGTCCGTTTAATAGATGCAATTGTGTGCAATCCGTTTGGATCCGAATTTCCATTGACTCCCATATAAAAAAACTGATCAAAACGGATGTGTTTTTTTTCTTGGTGGTTAAGCATGTTTTGTGTATGTTAAAAGTAACCAGTAAAAAAACGGATGCATTAAACAGACGTCAAAAATGCAGTGTGAACCCAGTATCCACATCTTAACTAATTTAGTTAAACTCCTTCTCCTGATATGCTTCAGCAAAAGAGAGATTGTACGTATCTTATACGATAATATATAAGAATATGTATACTATAGCAATCTCTTAACACACACTCACCTCCACACTGGTTACCAGCCAATCACTGATAGCCTTACTCTGAGCTCCACTGGTCACCATCTGGAAGCCATTTGCAGTAGCAGTGTGAAGAAGCACTACATGGGCACAAATGGCTTAGTCGGTGAATAACATATTGTACAGCAAGTATGCATAGTAAACAAACACCCTTAGGCTTCGTTCCCACTGAGCAAAACTAGCGGAATTCCGCGGCGGACAATGCCGTTAGCCTCCCTCTCATAATGGGAGTCTATGGGAGGCACGCGCTCCTGCTTTGTCCGCACTGAAGAATGAACATGTTCATTCTTCAGCGCGGACAAAGCAGGAGTGCGTGCCTCCCATAGACTCCCATTATGAGAGGGAGGCTAACGGCATTCCGCGGCGGACAATTCCGCCGCGGAATTCCGCTAGTTTTGCTTAGTGGGAACAAAGCCTTAGCTGTGAGATCTGTTCAGAAAAGCTAGCTTTAAAAAAATAAATAAATAACTCACCTTCAGCAGCAGAAGAGGTGCCCTGGTTAGCAGAGGCTGAAAGAGTCTGTTCATATATAGACAGAAGTTCTGAATCCTCCACAGCAAAGTAAACAGGAACCTGAGTCTCCATTGAAAGCATTTCAGGCTCTATGTCCATAAACTGCTATAAATAAAAAACAGAAGCCAAATTAGTGTTAGATGCTATATTGCGGTTTCCTATGACTGCTGTTCATCATTTTACCTACTACTAAGACTACTAAGAATCTAATTCCATAAGACTGCCAAAACTTAACATGCTACAGGGACCTGTGAAAAGTTTAGATCAGTTGGGGGGGGTCACTCCTGAGACCCCCACCGATCAGGAGAAAGCACGGTAGCACATTTAACTCCCTGGCCCACGGTTCTCTTAACCCTTAGAAGACCCTGGGCATATCCGTATGTCCTTATTTCTTATATAGCTATGAAGTAAGCTCAGGAGCTCACTTCATAGCGGGCCGGGCCAATTTGCTATCCGCAGCCGGGCCCTCACCCTTACTGGCACGGTGCAGCGATCACACTGCAGCCTGTCATTAACCAGCTCCTGTCACTTACCGATCAAGGCCCACACAGTGTGACTGCCGGGGTCCCGAACGCTTCCGCAGACTGCTGGAGGAGATCTGCTTACCTCCATGCGGTCCAATTGGCATTCTGCTTATAGAGTCTGTCACAGGCAGGCTCTATGTGCAGAACGCCGACAATACTGATAAATTTATCCTATCCTATCCTATGAGTAAACTAGTAACCATTTCTGGACCAGTCCAGATAAAGCCTTAAGGACTAAAGGCTATTTTTAAAATCTGACCTGTCTGACTTTATGTGGCTATAACTCTGTGATGCTATAGTGTATCAATGCGATTTTGAAACAGTTTTTCCGTGATATGTTGTACTTTAAGCTAGTGATAAATTTTTACCTATATCCGTAAAATTTTCTTGGGAAAAATACCCACATTTCATTAAAAAAAAAGACAACATTTGCATTTTTTCTAGCTTGGAATTTTGGGCAGTCACCGTGCGGAATTGGAACAAGGATGTAATGATACATCCATAAGCAGTAATGCACCACAAAAATGGAGGTATAGTTCCATCCTTGGTCAGGAATGAATTAAGTCTCATGCACAAAGACATGGGACAAGGAGAACAACTGTTGTGCTCCACAGTAACAATGCTCAAAACCAGACAAAGGCTATGCACTGCTGTACTTGCTTTGTGTTCATAGGAGTAGATTTATCAAAGGGTGTAAAATATAGACTGGTTTAAACTGGTCACAGCAACCAATCACAGTTCAGTTTTCATTTTACCAGAGCTGAAAGCTGAGCTGTGATTGGTTGCTGTGGGCAGTTTACACCAGTCTATATTTTAAACAATTTGATAAATCTCCCCCTTTAAAGTCTTATCGTAACACTACCACAACACCAAATCAGTCAGTCTTGTCTTAGATGGTAAAGAAAATGTCTTTTACATGTGAATAATACTAGACAAAAGGGAACAAAATGCAAAATGAACTATAGCTCTGAGTAAAGAAATGTCTGTTCTGTGTAAAGTCCAGATATACTGTACTGTGTCAACCCAGTCACAAAATAATCATAACTTACTTGAAGCACGTTTATTATATTACACAGGAGAATACAGTGCATATAATGGGTCTTAACAATTGGAATGGATTGTCTAAAGCTAGACGCGTGTCTACTCCAAATCATATTTTATGCTATATAGAACAAACTCTATTGAGGTCAACTAAAACTATAAAATCTAAAATTAGATTTCCAACCTGTACAATATCTTGTGGAAGAGCTGTCATGTCACGTGGCAGGATTATCACTACAGCACCTGCTGACTGGCGCAGCGCTTTTTGATACTGCTGAAAAGAGAAATCTGCTAAGCGCATGAGAACACATCTCCGGCTCAGTACATCTGCTTCCACTGTACGAGCCTCTGTGTTAAGAACCGAATTGCGGGTACCTGCACAAAACAAATGTTACAAGACTGTTAGGGAAAAGCATAGTTTTTGTTTATATACCTAAACATCACAGGAAATAAACAGTAAATGGAAAAGATAAATTTTGCCCTTTTAAAGCCAGGGAAAAGGTGACTGTGGAGTGGGTACTATATTGTGTCAGCCATATCAGGGCAAAACCACGCCAACATTGTAGCCATTGGCAACAACATGCAGGAGTTTTCACTGCTGCTACATTCTTGGGAGTGGATTTTCATTTGGCTGCAAGAATGTAGCCAATGCCTTCTTAAGGCGTTGGCTGTAGGGCTTTAAAAAGCTAATACTTTACCTGTCTGCGCTCCCGCCAGCTTCTCCAGCTCCTGGGTCACTGACGGCATACTCAGTCAATTAGTGCGCTGTCCGCTGCAGCCAGTGATTGGCTGAGCGGGAATTAGCCTGGCAGCTAATTAGATAAGAAGGCAGTGGCTATATTTTTGCAACGGAATGAAAATCCGCTACAAGAATGCAGACCCATAGGCCATGACAGTATTGAGTATCTCAGTGGATTTTGTGGCAAAACTCACAGCGTGATATCCGATTCGATATGTGTAAATCTACCCTTAGAGTACAAACACACACACCGTATACGCAGCGTATTTACTGCTGCGATACGCAGCAGATTAGATCTAAATAACTGAACACAGCATCAAATCTGCTGCAGATCTGCTGCGTATACGGTGTGTTTGTACCCTCAAAAGGTTTGCTCACACAAAAAAAAAAAATATTCTTTCCAATCAACTGGTGCCAGAGATTTGTAATTTACTTCTATTAAAAAAAAATCTCAAGTCTTCCAGTACTTATCAGCTACTGTATGTCCTGCAGGAAGTGGTGTTTTTTTGTACAGTCTGACACAGTGCTCTCTGCTGCCACCTCTGTCCTTTTCAGGAACAGCACAGAGCAGTGGCAAATGCCCATAGAAACCTCTTCTGCTCTCCAGACTGGAAAGAACACCACTTCCCGCAGAACATGCAGCAGCTGATAAGTACTGGAATTTGAAGCGGAATCCACCCCCCTTAATTTCTGCTTGAAATGCTGCCAGTAAAATATGAACAGAGCAATGTCCCATTGTATTCAATGGGATTTCTGCTCAGTCGTTCACAAAGCAGAATTTTCTGCCACGGATCAGCTTACCACCCAAAGGGAGCGTTCACACTGAGGAATCCACACAGAGAAGTTCTAGCGGATTCCGCCACTCGCATCTCTGCCCCTCCCATAGACTCCATTCTATGGTCTGGTGTATTCCATTGTCCGCCAAAAGAATGGATATGTCAATTCTTAGGGCCCTATTCCACCGGACGATTATCGTTCAGATTATCGTTAAATCGTTCGAATCTAAACGATAATCGCTCGGTTGAAATGCAGTTAACGATTAACGACCGAACGAGAAATCGTTGATCGCTTTATAAGACCTGGACCTATTTTTATCGTTGCTCGTTCGCATTGAATAAGACCATGTTCGGTCGTTCGCAATAGATACAAACGCAATAGCGAATAAATAGTGAAGAAAAACGATCGCAATTACGATCATAAGTAATGATTATCGTTCCATGGAAATGAGTGAACGTTTTCAGGTCTTTCGCAATAGCGGTCGTTTGAGATCGTTAATCGTTAACGATTATGCAAACGATAATCGTCCGGTGGAATAGGGCCCTTAGAGTGGGTTCATACTGAGGAATTCTCGTGGATAATAAACGCGGAGTTCCGTCGGCTGTCCACGCGCCTTTCCGCCGGCTCCATAGACACCATTTTATGGGACGGCGTATTCCGCTATCCACCGAAAGAAGTGACAGTAAAACCGGTGGAATTCCATGGCGGAGCTGTCTGCTGCAGAATTCTGTCAATTTTACTCTGTGTAAACTGGCCTTTACTGGGGAACTATCAGCAAGTTAAACGAATGTAACCAGCTGATAGCCCCCTATTGGGCATGGGATGTGGAAGAGACAGGTATGCGTCTTACCTTCCAGTCCGGAGCACTGCCCTGCAGCCATCCTTCTAATAATATTCAATAGAGTGGACAGGATAGTGCTCCAGAGCGAGGATTACACTGCTGATAGTTCCCCTTTAAGATTTTTAATAGAAGTAAATTACAAGTCTCTGGCACTAGTTGATTTGAAAGAAAAAATGTTTTGGTGAACTACCCCTTTAAAATAAAATAGCGTCAGGCTAGATAGACCAAGTGGTCTTTTCTCTTGATAACCTTGCTGGGTTAGGGTGGTATTACATGGGCCGAGCAGGGCCCGATAATACCTGTAAACGAGCGCCGATCTGCTAGTTTGTCGCTCGTTTACTGGGCCTATTACACGGCCCGATAATCGTTTGACAAGAGCTGCAAGGACATTGTTACCGACGTCCTTGCAGCCCTTGCTAAACTGGCATACATTACCCATCCACGTTCCAGGGCTGCTCCTGCCGTCCGCTTCTCCCGGGGTCCCGCGCGCACTCTAGTTTCACACTGGCCTGTCAGCTGATAGGGCGCTCAGCCAATCACAGGCCAGTGTGAAGCTAGAGCGCACGCGGGACCCCGGGAGCAGCGGACGGCAGGAGCAGCCCTGGAACGTGGATGGGTAATGTATATCGTTAGTCGCCGGCCACGCACCGCTAGTACACTTAGCGGTGCGCGGTCGGTTTCCGACAAAAATAGGGTCTAACGTATATCAACGATCAGCCGATGATCGTTGTCATCGGCTGATCGTTGCATTTATTACACGGCGCGATAATCGGCTGAATCGGGCCAATTCGGCCGATTATCGTTCCGTGTAAGGGCTCGTTCACACAAAGCAAAAGCAGCTGAATTTCTGCGCTGAATCAGCGCTGAAATTTCAGCCGTTAAAATAGGTGCAGAGCTAATTTCCATTGTGTTGAATGGAAATTCTGCTCTGCAGTTCACACGGTGGAATTTCCGCACTGAACTAATCCGCTTTCCGCCAGAAGAATGAAAATGTTCATTCTTCCACTAGCGGAAGCCTATACAAACCAATGGGGCTTTGATTTTCTGTTTCAGCGCGGAATACAAACGTAATACAAGCGGAAATTAAGCGCTGAATCAGCGCGGAAATGGGGAAAAAGGGGGGGGGGAGGTGGATTCTAGTATATATTCTGGTATAGTCTAGTTTACTCGCCAAATACTCGCTGAATTTCAGCGCTGAATGCATGCGGATTCAGCGCGGATTCCTCGAGTATTCCGCGCTGAATTTGTCAAGAGCTGATTACGAGCTGAACACTTTCCTAGTGGAATACGCAGGGATTCTGCTTACATTCTGCTTATATTCTGCTCGGAATTCAGCGTCAGTTGATTTCAGGCGGAAATATTTCCTCGCGTAATCCGCCCCTTATGCTCTGTGTGAAGGTAGCCTAATAGTACCCTTAGAGTAATGACCAGTCAGTAAATCTATGTCTCTGTTACAGACCTGGGGGGTAAATGTGACTCCTTGGGGGGGGGGGGGGGGGGGGAGTGAAGCACCAAGCTGGTGTAGAAAGTCTTATGATGCCTTGCTCTGTACTTGGGGAGTAAGAATTCTGATTCTTATCATTTCTAGTGATATTTCAAGACTCCTGAAGAGCACTGACCTAACAGGACTGGACCTCCAATAGGTGGCACCAGAGGGCTCACGCTCTTCCTTCTGGAGGAGAGCTACATTAAACTGACTACAGTGGTCTAAAAGACAGCGGAATCCCCATCTTATTCATAGAGATCCCTACACAGCCGACTGGGAGCTGTCTGTGTATAGAGAGAATAGACAGAAGCTGCCAGCTCCTTATACTACCACCCCTCCTGATGGGTGATACCCCAGCACCCAGATTAATGTGGCCCCTCCTCGCCGGTAACGCCCCTTCCCTATGGGTGACACCCCTGTCCATCAGCCCCTGTCTCCTCGCTGCCGGATAAGTAGGTTATCACCTGCTGCTTCCCCTACATGACTGGTACTATGGCTTATGCAGGACTCCTGTCTGAATTCACACTGTGCAGTGTACACCACACAAGCATGCTCCTTAGAAGAGAGCACATGACAGGGCGGCGCCCACCACTGACCGTAGCTCTGGCCCTGGAGGTCGTACTGCTGCATGCGGTACACGGTGAACTCATGGGCGGCCTCGGCCTGCAGGGGAGACACGAGGAGCAGCACGGCCGGGATGAAGACGATGAACGTGAGAGGAAAAGACGCCTTCAGCATGTTATCGAACACCTCGCCAGCTTCTTCCAGCATCCTGCCGCTCCGTGCAGCGCTCTAATCGGCGGTAATGGGGGAGACGGACCGGGAACTACCGCTACGGCAGAGCCACTAATGCCTACAGCTTCCTCAGCAGCTGGGGACCAGCAGGCACTATGCGGACGCCTATCAGTGGGGCCTACCGGTGCGACACGGAGAGCCAATCACGTAGCGACAGGCGGTCCACGGACACCCCAATCAGGGCCCTTGCACACAGGTCATGAGGGAGGACAGTAGAGGGCGTGCGGGCGGAGTCAGGCCAGAGGCTGGACGCGTCGTCTCCCCGCCGTGTAGTGAGGGGGTTGTGTCTAAAGTCCATGAGCCGTAAGGACCTGGTCCTTATGAAGCATGGAAAATAGCCCCCTCAGTGTGAGCTGGCTATTTCCCATGAGTGGTAAGGACCTTTTTGCCCCCTAGTGGTCATGTCCTGAACAGTCATACAACTTAGCCTGCTCACACTGATGTGGCTAAAGTCCATGAGCCATAAGGACCAGGTCCTCAGCAGTCATGGAGAATAGCCGACTCACTGTGGTCCTCAGCAGTCATGGAGAATAGCCGGCTCACTGTGGTCCTCAGCAGTCATGGAGAATAGCCGGCTCACTGTGGTCCTCAGCAGTCATGGAGAATAGCCGGCTCACTGTGGTCCTCAGATAATTACCGCACCACATCGCACATGACTAGCGTAATATCGTGCAATAAATATACTCCTATCTATACTGATTGTGCATCAAGGGTTTCACTGCTCAGGTCCTTATCACTCATAGGATTTAGCTTCCTCATATACAGTTGGCTATTCTCCATGCCTGATAAGGACCTTTTCCATCTCCTATACACTGAGAGGGTTCATATTGCTCAGGTCCTTATCACTCATGGGATTTAGCTTCCTCACATACAGTTGGCTATTCTCCATGCCTGATAAGGACCTTTTCCATCTCTTATGGACTGAGAGGGTTCATACTGCTCAGGTCCTTATCACTCATAGGATTTAGCCCCATCACGTACAGTTGGATATTCTCCATGCCTGATAAGGACCTTTTCCATCTCCTATACGCTGAGAGGGTTCATACTGCTCAGGTCCTTATCACTCATGGGATTTAGTGTCCTCACATACAGTTGGCTATCCTCCATGCCTGATAAGGACCTTTTCCATCTCCTATACATGTAATGGTTTCATACAGCTCAGGTCCTTATCACTCATGGGATTTAGCTTCCTCACATACAGTTGGCTATTCTCCATGCCTGATAAGGACCTTTTCCATCTCCTATACATTGTAAGGGTTTCATACAGCTCAGGTCCTTATCACTCATGGGATTTAGCTTCCCCACACAGAATTGACTATTCTCCATGCTTGATAAGGACCTTTTCCATCTCCTATACACTGAGAGGGTTCATACTGCTCAGGTCCTTATCACTCATGGGATTTAGCCACCTCACATAGAATTGGCTATTCTCCATGCCTGATAAGGACCTTTTCCATCTCCTATTCATGTAAGGGTTTCGTACTGCTCAGGTCCTTATCGCTCATGGGATTTAGCTGCCTCACATAGAATTGGCTATTCTCCATGCCTGATAAGGACCTTTTCTATCTCCTATACACTGAGAGGGTTCATACTGCTCAGGTCCTTATCACTCATGGGATTTAGCCGCCTCACATAGAATTGGCTATTCTCCATGCCTGATAAGGACCTTTTCCATCTCTTATGGACTGAGAGGGTTCATACTGCTCAGGTCCTTATCACTCTTGGGCTTTAGTGTACTCACATACAGTTGGCTATTCTCCATGCCTGATAAGGACCTTTTCCATCTCCTATACATGTAAGGGTTTCGTACTGCTCAGGTCCTTATCACTCATGGGATTTAGCTTCCTCACATACAGTTGGCTATTCTCCATGCCTGATAAGGACCTTTTCCATCTCCTATACATGTAAGGGTTTCGTACTGCTCAGGTCCTTATCGCTCATGGGATTTAGCTGCCTCACATACAGTTGGCTATTCTCCATGCCTGATAAGGACCTTTTCCATCTCCTATACATGTAAGGGTTTCGTATTGCTCAGGTCCTTATCGCTCATGGGATTTAGCTGCCTCACATACAGTTGGCTATTCTCCATGCCTGATAAGGACCTTTTCCATTTCCTATACAATTTAAGGGTTTCGTACTGCTCAGGTCCTTATCACTCATGGGATTTAGCTTCCTCACATACAATTGGATATTCTCCATGCCTGATAAGGACCTTTTCCATCTCTTATGGACTGAGAGGGTTTATACTGCTCAGGTCCTTATCACTCTTGGGATTTAGCTAGAAAGTGGATCAATATACCTGGCACATCTGCCCTCTTGAAAATAGCTTATTCACGGTGAGTAGATATACCAGGTACATAGATCCACTTGGAAATAACTTAGTGTGAGGATGCTAAATCCAAGTGAATCTATTTACTCAGTACATCTGTTCTTTTATAACAAGGATCTATGTACCTGGTACACCTGCTCACACTGAATGAGCCATTTCCAAGTGAGCAGAAGTACCAGGTACGTAGATCCACTTGGAAATAGCTTATTCACTCTAAGGCCATGTTCACATGGCGTAAGAGACCGGCCATTTTGGTACCCGGGCGGGTCACGGAGCGGACGGTCACTCAACAGATCATCCCGGCCGGTACTGCAGTAACGGCTAGACGATCTTTGGCGCCGGAGAGTTCTGATGCGGGCCCACAGCACAAAATCCACTGTGATACGGTACGTGCAAAACTGGCCTAAGTAAGCTATTGTGGGCTAATGGACCTCAAAATGGGTAGATATACCTAGTCCATTAGCCCTAATAATATTAAATCCAAGTGGGCTAATGGACCTTGCAGTGTGTGTAATGACTGGGCCTGTACCACACTGTATAGCGGGTTTAATGACTGGGCCTGTACAGGACCCTATAGCGGGTGTAATGACTGGGCCTGTACCACACTGTATAGCGGGTGTAATGACTGGGCCTGTACAGGACGCTATAGCGGGTGTAATGACTGGGCCTGTACAGCATCATATAGCAGGTGTAATGACTAGGCCTGTACAGCATCCTATAGCGGGTGTAATGACTAGGCCTGTACAGGACCCTATAGTGGGTATAATGACTGGGCCTATACAGCACCTTATAGTGGGTGTAATGACTGGGCCTGTACAGAATCCTATAGCAGGTGTAATGACTAGGCCTGTACAGGACCCTATAGTGGGTGAAATGACTGGGCCTGTACAGCACCTTATAGCGGGTGTAATGACTGGGCCTGTACCATACCTTATAGTGGGTGTAATGACTGGGCCTGTACAGGACCTTATAGCGGGTGTAATGACTAGGCCTGTACAGCACCCTATAGTGGGTGTAATGACAGGGCCTGTACAGCATCCTATAGCGGGTGTAATGACTGGGCCTGTACAGCACCTTATAGCAGGTGTAATGACTGGGCCTGTACAGGACCCTATAGTGGGTGAAATGACTGGGCCTGTACAGCACCTTATAGCAGGTGTAATGACTGGGCCTGTACAGGACCCTATAGTGGGTGTAATGACTGGGCCTGTACAGGACCTTATAGCGGGTGTAATGACTAGGCCTGTACAGCACCCTATAGTGGGTGTAATGACAGGGCCTGTACAGCATCCTATAGCGGGTGTAATGACTGGGCCTGTACAGCACCTTATAGCAGGTGTAATGACTGGGCCTGTACAGGACCCTATAGTGGGTGAAATGACTGGGCCTGTACAGCACCTTATAGCAGGTGTAATGACTGGGCCTGTACAGGACCCTATAGTGGGTGTAATGACTGGGCCTGTACAGGACCCTATAGCGGGTGTAATGACTGGGCCTGTACAGGACCCTATAGCGGGTGTAATGACTGGGCCTGTACAGGACCCTCTAGTGGGTGTAATGACTGGGCCTGTACAGCACCTTATAGTGGGTGTAATGACTGGGCCTGTACAGCACCCTATAGCGGGTGTAATGACTGGGCCTGTACAGCACCTTATAGTGGGTGTAATGACTGGGCCTGTACAGCACCCTATAGCGGGTATAATGACTGGGCCTGTACAGGACCCTATAGCAGGTGTGATGACTGGACCTGTACCACACTGTATAGCGGGTGTAATGACTGGGCCTGTATAGGACCCTATAGTGGGTGTAATGACTGGGCCTGTACAGGATCCTATAGCGGGTGTAATGACTGGGCCTGTACAGCACGTTATAGCAGGTGTAATGACTGGGCCTGTACAGGACCCTATAGTGGGTGTAATGACTGGGCCTGTACCACACTGTATAGCGGGTGTAATGACTGGGCTTGTACCACACCGTATAGCAGGTGTAATGACTAGGTCTGTACAGCACCTTATAGCGGGTGTAATGACTGGGCCTGTACAGCACCTTATAGCAGGTGTAATGACTGGGCTTGTACCACACCGTATAGCAGGTGTAATGACTGGGCCTGTACAGCACCGTATAGCGGGTGTAATGACTGGGCCTGTACAGTATCCTATAGCAGGTGTAATGACTAGGCCTGTACAGTATCCTATAGCAGGTGTAATGACTGGGCCTGTACCACACCGTATAGCAGGTGTAATGACTGGGCTTGTACAGCACCTTATAGCGGGTGTAATGACTGGGCCTGTACAGTATCCTATAGCAGGTGTAATGACTGGGCCTGTACAGTATCCTATAGCAGGTGTAATGACTGGGCCTGTACAGTATCCTATAGCAGGTGTAATGACTGGGTCTGTACAGTATCCTATAGCAGGTGTAATGACTGGGTCTGTACAGTATCCTATAGCAGGTGTAATGACTGGGTCTGTACAGTATCCTATAGCAGGTGTAATGACTGGGCCTGTACAGCACCCTATAGCAGGTGTAATGACTGGGCCTGTACAGCATCCTATAGCGGGTGTAATGACTGGGCCTGTACAGGACCTTATAGCGGGTGTAATGACTGGGCCTGTACAGGACCTTATAGCAGGTGTAATGACTGGGCCTGTACAGCACCTTATAGCGGGTGTAATGACTAGGCCTGTACAGTATCCTATAGCAGGTTTAATGACTGGGCCTGTATGTAAGGTAGTGTATAGATTTTATTTTGAGCATGTTATCAGATCCATGTTTTCCAATGTTCCTACCATATTTCATCCATTCCTTGGTTTTCAGCTAATATGCTGCAGTTAGGTGGCTGACGTTTTTATGTACATGGCTGGTTAGGGAAATGGAGAGACCCTGCACACACCAGGGTGGTAAGGAGCATCTGTTTTGGCCCTTCCCAGTACCAGGTACTGGGGACAGCTTCCACTACTAAGCCTGTAAAGTAGGGCTGTGCGATACAGCCAAAAAATAAAATCACGATTTTTAAAATATTTTAGACAATTCTCTATTTTTCTCCTTGCAGCATCAGATACTATTTTGCTTCTCAGTGTAACAGTGCTCCCCCCTGTGCCCCCATGTAGTAGACAAGCCTCCTCTGAGCCCCATATAAGTAGTATTGCTAAATATGTGCAACTCTGTACCCCATATAGGATAGATCTTTTTTTGTGCCTGCATCTAGGTAGGGTGTAGTAGTAGAAGTATAGTGGATGAGGGGTGTAGTAGTACTACAGGTACAGATGAGGGGTGTAGTAGTACTACAGGTACAGATGAGGGGTGTAGTAGTACTACAGGTACAGATGAGGGGTGAAGTAGTACTACAGGTACTGATGAGGGGTGTAGTAGTACTACAGGTACAGATGAGGGGTTTAGTAGTACTACAGGTACAGATGAGGGGTGTAGGAGTACAGGTAAAGATGAGGGGTGTAGTGGTAATACAGGTATAGATGAGGGGTGTAGTACAGGTATGGATGAGGGGTGTAGTAGTACAGGTATGGATGAGGGGTGTAGTAATAGTACAGGTACAGATGAGGGGTGTAGTAATACAGGTATAGATGAGGGGTGTAGTGGTAATACAGGTATAGATGAGGGGTGTAATAGTAGTACAGGTATAGATGAGGGGTGTAGTAATACAGGTACAGATGAGGGGTGTAGTAGTACAGGTATAGATGAGGGATGTAGTAGTACAGGTATAGATGAGGGGTGTAGTAATAGTACAGGTATAGATGAGGGGTGTAGTATTACAGGTATAGATGGGGGTGTAGTAGTACTACAGGTACAGATGAGGGGTGTAGTAGTAGTACAGGTATGGAAGAGGGGAGTAGTAGTACAGGTATAGATGGGGGTGTAGTAGTACTACAGGTATAGATGGGGGTGTAGTAGTACTACAGGTACAGATGAGGGGTGTAGTAGTACTACATGTATGGATGAGGGGAGTAGTAGTACAGGTATAGATGAGGGGTGTAGTAGTAGTAGTACAGGTATAGATGAGGGGTGTAGTAATAGTACAGGTATAGATGAGGGGTGTAGTATTACAGGTATAGATGGGGGTGTAGTAGTACTACAGGTACAGATGAGGGGTGTAGTAGTACAGGTATAGATGAGGGGAGTAGTAGTAGTACAGGTATAGATGAGGGGTGTAGTAGTAGTACAGGTATAGATGAGGGGTGTAGTAGTAGTAGTACAGGTATAGATGAGGGGTGTAGTAATAGTAGTACAGGTATAGATGAGGGGTGTAGTATTACAGGTATAGATGGGGGTGTAGTAGTACTACAGGTACAGATGAGGGGTGTAGTAGTAGTACAGGTATGGATGAGGGGAGTAGTAGTACAGGTATAGATGGGGGTGTAGTAGTAGTACAGGTATAGATGGGGGTGTAGTAGTACTACAGGTACAGATGAGGGGTGTAGTAGTAGTACAGGTATGGATGAGGGGAGTAGTAGTACAGGTATAGATTAGGGGTGTAGTAGTAGTACAGGTATAGATGAGGGGTGTAGTAGTAGTAGTACAGGTATAGATGAGGGGTGTAGTAATAGTACAGGTATAGATGAGGGGTGTAGTATTACAGGTATAGATGGGGGTGTAGTAGTACTACAGGTACAGATGAGGGGTGTAGTAGTACAGGTATAGATGAGGGGAGTAGTAGTAGTACAGGTATAGATGAGGGGTGTAGTAGTAGTAGTAGTACAGGTATAGATGAGGGGTGTAGTAATAGTAGTACAGGTATAGATGAGGGGTGTAGTAATAGTAGTACAGGTATAGATGAGGGGTGTAGTATTACAGGTATAGATGGGGGTGTAGTAGTACTACAGGTACAGATGAGGGGTGTAGTAGTAGTACAGGTATGGATGAGGGGAGTAGTAGTACAGGTATAGATGGGGGTGTAGTAGTAGTACAGGTATAGATGGGGGTGTAGTAGTACTACAGGTACAGATGAGGGGTGTAGTAGTACTACAGGTATAGATGAGGGGTGTAGTAGTAGTATAGGTATAGATGAGGGGTGTAGTAGTAGTACAGGTATAGATGAGGGGTGTAGTAGTAGTACAGGTATAGATGAGGGGTGTAATAGTACAGGTATAGATGAGGGGTGTAGTCGTAGTAGTACAGGTATAGATGAGGGGTGCAGTAGTACAGGAACAGATGAGTGTGGTAGTAGTACAGGTATAGATGAGGGGTGTAGTAGTAGTACAGGTATGGATGAGGGGAGTAGTAGTACAGGTATAGATGGGGGTGTAGTAGTAGTACAGGTATAGATGGGGGTGTAGTAGTACTACAGGTACAGATGAGGGGTGTAGTAGTAGTATAGGTATAGATGAGGGGTGTAGTAGTAGTATAGGTATAGATGAGGGGTGTAGTAGTAGTAGTATAGGTATAGATGAGGGGTGTAGTAGTAGTACAGGTATAGATGAGGGGTGTAGTAGTAGTACAGGTATAGATGAGGGGTGTAGTAGTAGTACAGGTATAGATGAGGGGTGTAATAGTACAGGTATAGATGAGGGGTGTAGTAGTAGTACAGGTATAGATGAGGGGTGCAGTAGTACAGGAACAGATGAGTGTGGTAGTAGTACAGGTATAGATGAGGGGTGTAGTAGTAGTACAGGCATAGATGAGGGGTGTAGTAGTACAGGTATACATGGGGGTGTAGTAGTAGTACAGGTATAGATGAGGGGTATAGTAGTAGCACAGGTATAGATGAGGGGTGTAGTAGTAGTAAAGGTATAGATGAGGGGTGTAGTAGTAGTAAAGGTATAGATGAGGGGTGTAGTACAGGTACAGATGAGGAGTGTGGTAGTAGTACAGGTACAGATGAGCGGTGTAGTAATAGTAGTACAGGTATAGATGAGGGGTGTAGAGGTAATACAGGGACAGATGAGGGGTGTAGTACTACAAGAGCAGATGAGGGGTGTAGTAGTAGTACAGGTACAGATGAGGGGTGTAGTAGTACAGGTACAAATGAGGGGTGTAGTGGTAATACAGGTACAGATGAGGGGTGTAGTAGTAGCACAGGTACAGATGAGTGTGGTAGTAGTACAGGTACAAATGAGAGGTGTAGTAATAGTAGTACAGGTACAGATGAGGGGTGTAGTGGTAATACAGGTACAGATGAGGGGTGTAGTGGTAGTACAGGTACAGATGAGGGGTGTAGTGGTAGTACAGGTACAGATGAGGGGTGTAGTGGTAATACAGGTACAGATGAGGGGTGTAATTGTAGTACAGGTACAGATAAGGGGCAGGGGTGTAGTTAGGTGTCATGGGGTCCCATAGCAAAAACAACTGCATGGGGCCTCATAAAACCTTGGTGACTGGAAATGGGGCAGGAGGGCACATACCTCCTAGCCACACACGCCGCCGCAGGGACTGCAGGATAGAGTGACTGGGACAGAGAGATGGTAGCATCGCTGCGGCTACTAGAGGTGTACAGCTGGATGGGTGGGGAGCAGTGCAGACCCCCGGTCCCGCTGTACAGCTACAGTAACCACAGTGATGCTACCATCTCTGCTTTAGTCACCCTATCCTGCAGTCCCTGCGGCCTCCTCCTCCAGAGACTGGGGGGCGTGTGCGGCTAGGAGGGGAATGCGTGTACTCATCCAGCTATGGGGCGGGTCAACAGCAGGGCAGAGAACACTGCTGGGCGCTCTCCCTCCCCAAACTCTGCTTCAGCAGCTGAGCCCGCCAACAACACACCTGCCTGCTGCCCACATCCAATGAGCGATTAAGGGCCCTATTCCACAGTAACGATAATCGGCCGGATCGGACCCATTATGCCCGATTCGGCCGATTATCGTTCGGTGAAATAGAGAGAACGATCAGCCGATGATCGTGTCATTGGCTGATCGTTCATTTAGGGCCAGACCTAAAATCATCGTTCCCCCACCACGCATTGCTACGGTTGAATAGCGGTGCGCGGCAGGCGACCGGCGATTTGACAAGCAGCAGCATCATACATTACCTGTCCAGGCTTCTTCTCTGCGCGGTCTTCATCCCCGGGTCCCGCACGCTCTATCTTCAGAATGGGCGGTCAGCTGACGTAGCGCTCAGCCAATCACAGACCGGGACCGCCGCGACCTGTGATTGGCTGAGTGTGGCCTGTGAGCTGACTGGCCATTCTAAAGATAGAGCGCGTGGGACCCGGGGATGAAGACAGCGCGGAAAAGAAGCCTGGACAGGTAATGTATGATGCTGCAAGGACATCGGTAACGATGTCCCTCCAGCCCTCGCTCGACGATCATCGGGCCGTGGAATAGGCCCAGTAAACAAGCGGGGATCTAGCAGGTCGCCGCTCGTTTACATCGTTGATCGGGCCCTCCTCGGCCCGTGAAATAGGACCCTAAGAAAAATCGATTTAAAAAAAAATAAAAAATCTAATCGATTAGCAAAATCTTGGCAGATTAATCAAATTAATTCTTTTAATTGCCCTGGCATACTGTAAAGAAAAAAAGACAAACAGCAAAATATTTTTTTATTCAAATAAAAAACACCCCCACACTTCTCATTGACCGTTGTATTAAACCAAAACATCGATCTAGTCCACGGAATATGGAATCTCTGGATATAGAGATCTGAAAAACAAAGAGGAGAGAGACAAAAAAAAAATTATAAAAATTGGAGGCAAAGAGGAGCCAATAAAATATATCTGGCACAGAGGAGGGCCTTAAACTGATTGGGGGCACAGAGGGGGTGGGCCTAAAACTGATTGGGGGCACAGAGGGGGTGGGCCTAAAACTGAAGTCAGATATGCCCACTCCCCCATAGCCAAATACATGTGCCTACATGTCCCCCTGGAGCCATATAGCCCCCCCCCCATATAGCTTTATGCCCCCTCTGTACCCCAGTTAGTTTTACACCAAATCTGTTCCCCACACTTAGTTTTATGCCCCCCAATCAGTTTTAGCCCTCTCTGTGCTCCCAATCATATTTATGCCCTCCTCTGACACATATTTTATTGGCCCCTCTGTACCCCCAATTAGTTGTTTTATGCCCCCTCTGTGCCCCCAATCAGTTTTAACCCCTCCCCCCCCCCTCTATGCCCCAATCAGATTTATGTCCACCTCTGTGCCAGAAATCTTTTATTGGCCCCTCTGTGTCGCCAATTAGTTGTTTTAAGCTCCCCTCTCTGTGCCCCCAATCAGTTTTAACCCCCCTCCCCCCCTCTGTGCCCCCAATAGGGGGCTCCCTACACCTCATCCTCTGCGCGCTCTCCTCTCCCGGCACCTCATCCTCTGCGCGCTCTCCTCTCCCGGCACCTCATCCTCTGCGCGCTCTCCTCTCCCGGCACCTCATCCTCTGCGCGCTCTCAACACCATTACTACAGACCCCACAGACCATCGCAAAACACCATTACTACAGACCCCAGACCCCGCAGACCATCGCACAACACCATTACTACAGACCATCGCATATCATTACTACAGACCCCTGACTCTGCAGACCATCACATATCATTACTATAGACCCCTGACTCTGCAGACCATCACACATCATTACTATAGTCCCCTGACTCTGCAGACCATCACACATCATTACTATAGTCCCCTGACTCTGCAGACCATCACACATCATTACTATAGTCCCCTGACTCTGCAGACCATCACACATCATTACTATAGTCCCCTGACTCTGCAGACCATCACACAACACATTACTACAGACCCCTGACTCTGCATATCATTACTATAAACCCCTGCTCTGCAGACCATCGCATATCATTTCTATAGCCCCCTGACCCTGCAGACCATTGCACAACACATTACTACAGACCCGGCAAAACTTTATAAAAAAAAGTCCCCCTGAGAGTAGCTTACCAATTCCAATGGCCAGAAACTGTCTCACACGGCCATTACTGTAGTCTCCTGCCTCACAGAAAGCCCGGGACACAGACAGAACCTGCAGCAACACAGTCCTGACTGACCCTGACCGGCTGCTTTCTCACTACTGCTCAGAAAGGCCGGGAAAAATTAAGCTCCTCCCACACAAGTCACATGACCTTGTGACATCACAAGATCCTTATGGCTCATGGACTTTAGCCGCTATCGTAGTGAGGGAGCCGAGCCCACATCTACGTCTGATAGAAGATTCTTATTCGCATCAGTGAAAGTAATCACAGACCCTGCAGCTGTTTCCCCTCACAGTCACCTTGTTTCACCCTTGTGTGCCCCATCACTTTCTGTTGTTTAACCTTTAGCTACTATACCATTTACTGAGTATTTTAATTTTCATGGATCCATAGTACTAATTTTCTCCTTGAAAGGGCAACTTTTCAATAAACTAGCATTGCATTGACCTCTGTGGATGTTGCATATTCTACATACACTTCTATTTTTTATTCAGAGCGCTTACTGTGTTCTCAGGCTTAGTCACATGACCACTCTGCCTGTGTTTTTTTTTATTTTCTGTGATGTCACTGTTTCCTGTTCCTGCCAGTGAGGGAACAGTGAGTCATCAGGTGGGTGGAGTTATGCCTTCACATTGATTTAGCCACACCCCTGTAGGAGGAGCTAACATCAGAGCCCAGTAGAAACTGCAGGAGTAATGGCAGCATGACATAAAGTAAGGAGACCAGGAGCTTTTGTGGGCACAGAGGTTAGCCATGTTGTGGGGAGGCACAGAGGTTAGCCATGTTGTGGGGAGGCACAGAGGTTAGCCATGTTGTGGGGAGGCACAGAGGTTAGCCATGTTGTGGGGAGGCACAGAGGTTAGCCATGTTGTGGGGGGCACAGAGGTTAGCCATGTTGGTGGGGGGCACAGAGGTTAGCCATGTTGGTGGGGGGCACAGAGGTTAGCCATGTTGGTGGGGGGCACAGAGGTTAGCCATGTTGGTGGGGGGCACAGAGGTTAGCCATGTTGGTGGGGGGCACAGAGGTTAGCCATGTTGGTGGGGGGCACAGAGGTTAGCCATGTTGGTGGGGGGCACAGAGGTTAGCCATGTTGTGGGGGGCACAGAGGTTAGCCATGTGGTGGGGGGCACAGAGGTTAGCCATGTTGTGGGGGGCACAGAGGTTAGCCATGTTGGTGGGGGGCACAGAGGTTAGCCATGTTGGTGGGGGGCACAGAGGTTAGCCATGTTGGTGGGGGGCACAGAGGTTAGCCATGTTGGTGGGGGGCACAGAGGTTAGCCATGTTGGTGGGGGGCACAGAGGTTAGCCATGTTGGTGGGGGGCACAGAGGTTAGCCATGTTGGTGGGGGGCACAGAGGTTAGCCATGTTGGTGGGGGGCACAGAGGTTAGCCATGTTGGTGGGGGGCACAGAGGTTAGCCATGTTGGTGGGGGGCACAGAGGTTAGCCATGTTGGTGGGGGGCACAGAGGTTAGCCATGTTGGTGGGGGGCACAGAAGTTAGCCATGTTGTGGGGGGCACAGAAGTTAGCCATGTTGTGGGGGGCACAGAAGTTAGCCATGTTGTGGGGAGGCACAGAAGTTAGCCATGTTGTGGGGAGGCACAGAGGTTAGCCATGTTGTGGGGGGGCACAGAGGTTAGCCATGTTGCTTTGTAGTTTTGGAGTCCTGGGATAACAGCTGCCTCTATGTCAGCCCCCTCCCCCATGTTTGCATGTATTTTATCACACACTCCAGAACATTGTGAGCTCCATTGGGGACAGTGACCAGAATTAGTGACTACAATCCTGTACAACACTGCAGAATAGGTTGGAGCTATATAAATAAAGGATCAATATTGTTATTACTGATCTGTAAAGATGTACAGTGTGAGGGCAGTGCTGCTGCTGTCTGTAATATGGAGAGGAGAGATGCTACCTCCCCTCATGTAACTCACCATTCTATCTATTTCTTGCTGAGGTAAACCTGCAGAAGAATGCTGCCTCATAGAACCCCACCCACCTGTAGTGTATGTGTAATCCAGGACTAAAACTCCTAACATGTATGTGTGTGCTGGGGTTTGTAGTCCTATAATCAGTAGTGGATTATAATAGGGGCGTTTCGGGCGGCAGCCCGGGGCCCTGAGCTCCTGGGGGGCCCATGACCACCCAAAAAGACTTATACTTTCAGTGTTGTACTGTCTCCTGGCTACACTTCCGCCATGATTTGCAAAAAAATCACAGTTTTTTTTAATGGCAATTTTGGACAAATCAGGACATCATGACATTATCTGTCCTGTACTATGAACGCCAGGCTAGTGCTGCCATAGTTACAGTGGGGTGGGGGGCCCAGGCTTGGTGAACAGCCCGGGGCCTATGGTAAAGTTAATCTGCCCCTGCTTATAATAGATGGGAAAAAAACTAGTTTCTTTGATAATATAAGTAATTGGCAGACACTGAGCCACCATGCTACTGAAAAAACACTTGTAGGAAGACAAACATTTTCCTAAATGTGGGTATAGCTATAGACAGAGAGGAGATGGTGGAGCTATATGGTTGCAGAGCTGTGATGTCACTGCTGACCCCTATGACCTGGAAGTTCTTTATGTAAACAAACACAAATCCAAAAAGCAGCAACAGAGGAGGCCAGGGACACAGAGGAGAAAAAAGGTTAGAAAAACAACTAAGGGAAATTACAAATTATTCCCATTTCCAATAAGAAAAAAGTGTTGAAAAACCTCTTAAACGACCAGAGACAATTTTCATATCTAACCTGTCTCACTATGTGGTTATAGCTGTGTGATGCTTTAACCCGTTAACGACAAAGGGCGTATAGGTACGCCCTATTGCCGGTAAGGGCGTTCAGAGCGGGGCCGCACGGCGACCCCGCTCTGAACCGCGGCGGTCCCGGGTGCCGCTTGTAGCCCGGGACCGTAGGTATTAGCGGGCACGGTCCGATCGCCGTACCCGCTAATACAGTAATCAGATGCAGCTGTCAAACATGACAGCTGCATCCGATTACCGGATCCAGCGTCTCCCTGGTGTCTAGTGGCGGAGATCGCTCCTCCGGGATGTTATCCCGGAGGAGCGATCTCCGTTTCTAAAGCCGGCCGGGGACCGCTCCAAGATGGCGCCTTCCCCGGCTCGGCACTCGTTTACTTCCGGCTGCAGCAGCCGGAAGTAAACGAGTGCCTATCTCATGGATCTCTGCAGCATATCTATGCTGCAGAGATCTCAATGAGAGATCAAAGTGTATATACTAGAAGTCCCCTAGGGGGGCTTCTAGTATATGTGTAAAAAAAAAATATATAGTGTTGTTGTCAATAAAAAGCCCCCTCCCCTAATAAAAGTCTGGATCACCTCCCTTTTCCCAGGTTATAAATAAAAGTAAACAAATAAATACATAAACAAACATGTTTGCTATCGCCGCGTGCGTAATCGCCCGAACTATTAATTAATCACATTCCTGATCTCGTACGGTGAACGGGGTAAGCGCAAAAAAATCCCAAAGTGCAAAATTGCGCATTTTTGGTCGCATCAAATCCAGAAAAATTGTAATAAAAAGCGATCAAAAAGTCGTATATGCGCAATCAAGGTACCGATAGAAAGAACACATCATGGCGCAAAGAATGACACCTGACACAGCCCCATAGACCAAAGGATAAAAGCGCTATAAGCCTGGGAATGGAGCGGTTTTAAGTGACGTATATTTGTTGTCAATGGTTTGAATTTTTTACAGGCCATCAGATACAATATAAGTTATACATGTTATATATCGTTTTAATGGTAACGACTTGAGGAACGTGCATAACAAGTCAATTTTACCCCAGGGCGAATGGTGTAAAAACACATTTCCCCCAAATAAACAAAATGCGTTTTTTTTTCAATTTCACCACACTTTAAATTTTTTTCTGGTTTCGCAGTGTACTTTATGCAAAAATTCAGCCTGTCATTGCAAAGTACAATTAGTGACGCAAAAAATAAGGGCTCATGTGGGTTTCTAAGTGGAAAAATGCAAGTGCTATGGCCTTTGATGCACAAGGAGGAAAAAACGAAAACGCAAAAATCGCCTGTCAGCTGAGTTGTATCGGGCGATCTATAGGCGCTCTGTACGAAGCAGGAAAGGAATCTCTCCTGCCTCACACAGAGCGCCTGTCAGCTGAGGATAGCTGCTTGAAAAAGGTGCCGAAATCGGGTCCAGCGATGCAACAGGCTTACATCAGGGGGTGAGTGATCTGTATATTGTAATGTTTACACAGGGTCGGGGGACGCGGCCGGGAGGGGTCCGCAATCATTACAGAGAGGGGGGGGGGGCGCAATCATTACACAGGGAGGGGGGACGCGGCCGGGGGGTCCGCAATGATTTACAGAGAGAGGGGGGCCGGGGCTGAGGGGTCCGCAATCATTACACAGGGAGGGGGGCGGGAGGATTGAGGTGATTACACTGACAGGCCAGCTCTGAAACAGGGCGTCATGTGACGTCCCGTGCTCAGGGAGAGCCGTTTGTAAGGCTCTGAAGCCTGCTAAGTGAATAACTAACTAGAGGCCGGCTGAGTCGGCAAGTCAGCACTCTTCCGGTTCGGTGACTTCACAGGACCACGTGACTCATGTAAAAATTGCGAGAAAGAGACAAAATTCGTAATAGAAACTAATGAGACAAATTAATTTTATTACAAGACTAATCTGTAGAGTAAATGTCAAAATATCCTGGAATACCCCTTTAAGGGGTTAAGGACAGAGCCTGAAATGGACTTAATGACAGAGACAAATTTTATGAAAATGACCTGTGTCACTTTAGTCATTAATAACTTCGGGATGCTTTTACCTATACGGCTGATTCTGAGATTGTTTTCTCGTGACATATTGTACTTTACATTTCTGGTAAAATGGAGTCGATATTTATAACTAATATTTATGAAAAAAACCCAAATAATGTGAAAAATTTAAAAAAAAATGCATTTTTCCAACTTTGAAATTTTTTTGCTTATACAGAAAGTGGTTATACCACATAAATTATATATTAAATAGCATTATCAACATGTCTACTTTATGTTGGCGGCATTTATTAAACGATCTTTCATTTTTTTTAGACAATAGAAAGCTTAAAACATTAGCAGCAAATTTCCAAATTTTCAGTAAAATTTCAAAATCAGATATTTTTAGGGACCTGTTCAGG
The DNA here is from genome assembly GCF_027789765.1 of Dendropsophus ebraccatus. Taxonomy (NCBI): domain Eukaryota; kingdom Metazoa; phylum Chordata; class Amphibia; order Anura; family Hylidae; genus Dendropsophus; species Dendropsophus ebraccatus. The sequence goes on from NC_091456.1 coordinate 99,823,458, forward strand.
TTTAGGCTGGGTTCACACTTTGTATATTTGAGGCTGTATTTGTGAGGCTGTATAGCAACCAAAACCAGGAGTGGATTGAAAACACAGAAAGGCTCTGTTCACATAATGTTGTAATTGAGTGGATGGCCATCATTTAATGGCAAATATTTGCTGTTATTTTAAAACAACGGCTGTGGTATTGAAATAATGGCCGTTATTTACTGTTATATGGCGGCCATCCACTCAATTTCAACATTGTGTGAACAGATCCTTTCTGTGTTTTCAATCCACTCCTGGTTTTGGTTGCTATGAGGACCTGACATGAGGACCAAATACTGCCTGAAATATACATAGTGTGAACCCAGCATAAAGTGTATTTGAGGGGCCTGTATGTTAGAAAGCCCCACAAAGCACCCCATTTCAGAAACTGCACCCCCCAAACTCTGCAAAAGCACATCCAGAAAGTGTTTTTAACCCTTTAGGAGAGTCACAGAAATAAAAGCTAAGTGTGTAAGAAATTTGAAAATTGTAATTTTCTGTGCAGAGATTTTATTGTAATCCAATATTTTTCATATTTATAAACTTATTACCAGAGAAATTCACCCCAATGTAACAAGGAATGTAACAAGGGGTGCGGTGAGCATCTGGACCCCACAGGTGCTTCACAGATTTTCAGAACAATGTGGCATGAAAAAAGAAAAATGTATTTTTTACACTATAAAATTGTTCTAGCCTTCAATTTTTCATTTTGACAATGGGATAAAAAGGAAAAAAAACCACAAAGCGTGTAGCGCAGTTTCTCCCGAGTACAGAAATACCCCACATGTGGACCTAAAGCGCAATTTGGGTGCAGGGCGAGCCTCCAAAGGGAAGGAGCGCCATTTGGCCTTTGAGAGCTGGATTTTACTGGAATGGATTTCAAGGGCCATGTCGCATTTACAGAGCCCTCGTGCTGCCCAAACACTGGAAACCCCCCACAAGTGAACCCATTCTGGAAACAACACCCCTCAAGGAATCTAACAAGGGGTGCAGGGAGCATATGACCCCACTGGTGACGGGCACAAATGTGGAACAATGTTACGTGAAAAGGAAATTTTTTCACTTTCACGGCACAAATGTGCCCGTCCATATCCTCACTGCACCCCTTAGATTCCTTGAGGGGTGTAGTTTCCAGAATGGGGTCACTTGTGGGGGGTTTCCAGTGTTTTGGCAGCACGAGGGCTCTGTAAATGCGACATGGCGTTCATCATCCATTCTGGCCGAATCCAGCCTCCAAAATCCAAATGGCGCTCCTTCCCTTCGGAGGCCTGCCCTGCGCCCACATGGCGCTTTATGTCCACATGTGGGGTATTTACGGACTCGGGGGAAATTGCTCTACACATTTTGTGTGTTTTTTTTCTTTTTTAACCCCTTGTGAAAATGAAAAATTTAAGGCTAAACCAACATTATAGTGTAAAAAATGTAATATTTCATTTTCACGCCACATTGTTCCACATTTGTGCCCGTCACCAGTGGGGTCCATATGCTCACTACACCCCTTGTTACATTCCCTAAGGGGTGTAGTTTCCATAATGGGGTCACTTGTGGGGGGTTTCAACGGTCTTGGCAACACAGGGGCCTTTTAAATGCAACATGGCCCTCGAAATCCATTCCATTCCAAATCCAGCCTCCAAAAACCAAATGGTGCTCCTTCCCTTTTGAGGCTTACCCTGCACCCGCATGGCGCTTTATGTCCACCCTGGGGGCAATCTTTATACGGGGACTGGTATATGGGGTATGTAAATGTGTTCTGGTGTAGTGTAAAACTTTATTTTGTGTAGTGTGGTGTAATGTAATGTAGTGTATGTGGTGTAGTGTTATTTTACGTTTTTTTTTACAGTAACAAAAAATATACCTACGCCAAAAAAGAAGCTGCTGATAAATGCCGCACTTATGTGCGGCACTTATCAGCAGACAGTGGCGGTAGGATATAGGGGGGAAAAACGCCCCTACACCAAAAAGGAGGAGTTGCTGATCAGCGGCGCACTTACGTGCGATGCTGATCAGCACTCAGCGGCGTTAGGGCGATTAAAAAGGAAAAAAAAAAATTGGGAAAAAAACCAAAAACTTTTTACCCCAAAGCAAATGATCAGTGTATAATATACACTGATCAGCCGCTAGGGGGCAGTAGAATGGAGCTGGCGGAGATGGCCGAAGATGGGGGCGACGGAAAAGACAGAAGAGCCGAAGATTCTCGACGAAGACCTAACGAAGACCGAACGAACCCGGAAGTGGCGGCGACGAGGAGAAGAGGACGCGCGGGACCGCGAATCTTCGTTCCGGAGGCCAGGATCAGGTGAGTATGGTACACCTGCACCACACACACCTGTTCTGCACCCCTCAGCTACCTAGCTGAGGGGTGCAGAACTCGGCCGGGCGTTTTTTAACTGTTAGATCGCCGTGATGGGCCGGCCGGTACTGGCCGGCCTATCACATCGATCGTGGGGGTGGCACCGGCGCCATCTTTGTTGGGGACACTAATGGCGATTGGTGCTGTCCCGGACAGCACCAATCGCCATTGCTTTCCGGGTCACTTGGTCACCGATGACCCGGAAAGCTGTATTCAGCTGCTATCAGCTGATCTGTATTGATCAGCCGATAGCAGCGATCGTCGGCACGGGGGGGTTAATCACCCCCCGTGCCGACGAGCAGAGATGGCCTGCTATACATTAAACATTGGGCGTACATTTACGCCCTGGTGCGTTAAGTACCAGGCTGTGAGGGCGTAAATTTACGCCCGATGTCCTTAAGGGGTTAACTTATCTAGGCGATTCTAAGAGTTTTTTTCAATGAAAAAAATAATATTTTTTAAACACCATATGGGGGATGGGGGAGGTTAATCAAACATGGTGTAAATAATAAATGTAGACCTAAAATTGTTGGCAAAGATTATGACCAATAGATTGGCAGACATCCTACCATCACTAATAGGCAGCCATCAAGTTGGCTTTATAAAAGGACGTTCTGGTGTCACTAATATAAGAACGGTACTAGCGGCCCAGTCTGGTGTCCAATCTGGGGGTCGTTCCAGCCACTCTCCAGGTCTGTTGGCAATTGACGCCGAAAAGGCTTTTGATAATATCAGCTGGGAGTGGCTGGACATGACCTTAACAAAATTTGGTATCACAGGTCAATTCAAAGATTTTATTTCCACAATATACACATCTCCGAAAGCTAGAATTCATACCACGGGTTTCCTTTCAGATAGCTTTCCCTTACAAAAAGGTACCAGACAGGGTTGCCCCCTATCCCCTCTATTGTTCAATTTGGCGATGGAGCCTCTTGCTAGATATCTTATTTCTTCTGACTTTTTCTCAGGCATACGGGTTGGTTCCCAAGTCATCAAAGTTACATGCTTTGCTGATGATACTTTAATATATTTAGATAACCTAGATCTACATGTTCCTGCAGTATTAGATGCCTTAAATTTTTTTGGTTCCTTCTCTGGGTATAGAATCAATATACATAAAAGTCAACTTCTTTACCTAACTCCACATAAGAGGTTTACTTCGGATCCTGCGGGGGTCTCCATCGCTAAATCCTATATTACTTATCTTGGAATCCAGATTGGCAGAACTCCCTCCTCACTATATTCCCTGAACTATCACCCTATAATTAAGAGAATAAAACAAGATCTCCAGAGATGGGAATCTCTACCATTGTCAATTCTAGGCGGTACCCACTTAATCAAAATGATGTGTTTTGGAAAACTGTTATATCCAATGCAAACAATACCCCTTTTACTCAAACATTCTGACGTTTCCCTACTCCAATCATATTTCACTAAATTTATTTGGCAATCAAAGAGACCTCGTATTGCCTATTCCACTCTCTGTCTCCCTACTTCTAAAGGTGGCGTTCAATGCCCAGATATTAGATTATATAATTTAGCTGCTCTCTTTCGCCATGCTAAAGATTGGATTATGGACACGTCCTATTTCTCCAATATTTTAATTGAGAAAGCTTTAGCAGCACCTTGGCCTTTACCCACCCTGCTACATGCTAAATTACCAGAACTACCCCCAGAAATTAAGAGAAGTGTTATCTTTAAAGACACCATTGCCACATGGAAGGCGATACGAAAATTATACGGTTTACCCTTTTGCCTATAGAAAAGATTTCCTCTGTGGCATTCACCACTTTACCCACCTGACTCAGACAAATTTGACTACTCGGAGTGGCAGAGTGCACATGTTTCTTCTGTTGGGCATCTGCTGGATACTAATTCCAACACTTTCTTATCATGGGATATCGTCAGAACACGATTTAAATTGTCTTCATTTAATTTACCTCAATACGATTCTATAATTGAATTTCTTACTTCCAGAGTACGGGACATAGCAGAAGCAGAAAGTGATATAGAATTTGATAATCTATTCCCAACACCACTGGTTCATAATTCTTTATCACATACATATGGAGAACTTAGATCACGCTCTCAAAAGAATTTATCTAGACACATTTTTTTTAAAAAATGGTCCTCCGTAATTTTTTCAGAGGATCTGACCCAACAAATATTCAGAGGATCTCAACTAGTGCATTCTGCCACTCCTAATGTGGTTCTACGTGAAATACATTTCCGCTTTATACACAAGGCTATATATGCCTTTAATATTCCTTTTTCCAACTCCCACACTTCTCACATAAACAGTTGCCCGAAATGTTCACTTCCTAAAGCAGACTTGTTTCATTGTGCCTGGGCCTGCACGCGAGTGCAGGAATTTTGGGACTCTGTGCGGCTCTATATTTTGTCCACTTGGGGCCATGCCATACCACTTCTCCCTCTTAGTTATCTTTTTCATTTTATTGATATAGACTCTACTACTCCCTCTCCTAAATTACTTACTTTAAAGGAATTCATTTAACTCTATTAGTTTCCCTGAAATGTTTATTAAGACACTGGATACTGGATACTCTACCAGACATTTCTGAGGTAATCTCCGCTCTGAAGGAGATCTTTCACTGGGAACTTTTGGATGTATTGCGCACCAAAGAAAAATCAACAAAAACATTTATGTCCAAATGGACACAATTTCTAATTCATGATTTTACTATAGAAGAGAGAGACTCTGTCATTAATCAATTTAAGGACACTGATTGGTATTGCATGGCCGCCCAAAAGGGAACTCTGGGAGCACTCCAAATATCTTAAGCTTTTCCCTTTCTCTGTTAAAGACAATTCTCTCCATTCTATTGGTAGCATATTTGAATATCTGACATCTATACCATGTTTTAAGGTGATATTATAAATTACTGTTTTTCTACCTATGCTTTTGGTAAGACTACGTTGTATTGTATATGATAATATGTCTTTTAACCCCTTAACGACATCGGGCGTAAATTTACGCCCTGATGCCGGTAAGGGAGTTCAGAGCGGGGCCGCGCGGCGGCCCCGCTCTGAACCGCGCCGGTCCCGGGTGCCGCGTGTAGCCCGGGACCGTAGGTATTAGCGGGCACGGTCCGATCGCCGTGCCCGCTAATACAGTAATCGGATGCAGCTGTCAAAGTTGACAGCTGCATCCGATTACCGGACGCAGCGTCATCCCTGGTGTCTAGTGGGGAGATCGCTCCTCCGGGATGTTATCCCGGAGGAGCGATCTCCGCAAATGAAGCCGGCCGGGGACCGCTCCAAGATGGCGCCGTCCCCGGCTCGGCACTCGTTTACTTCCGGCTGCAGCAGCCGGAAGTAAACGAGTGCCTATCTCATGGATCTCTGCAGCATATCTATGCTGCAGAGATCTCAATGAGAGATCAAAGCACTTATACTAGAAGTCCCCTAGGGGGGCTTCTAGTATAAGTGTAAAAGTAAAAAAAAAAGTATTGTTAATAGTAAAAAGCCCCCTCCCCTAATAAAAGTCTGAATCACCCCCCTTTTCCCAGGTTATAAATAAAAGTAAATAAATAAATACATAAACAAACATGTTTGCTATCGCCGCGTGCGTAATCGCCCGAACTATTAATTAATCACATTCCTGATCTCGCACGATAAATGGCGTCAGCGCAAAAAAATCCCAAAGTGCAAAATTGCGCATTTTTGGTCGCATCAAATCCAGAAAAATTGTAATAAAAAGCGATCAAAAAGTCGTATATGCGCAATCAAGGTACCGATAGAAAGATCACATCATGGCGCAAAAAATGACACCTCGCACAGCCCCATAGACCAAAGGATAAAAGCGCTATAAGCCTGGGAATGGAGCAATTTTAAGTGTTGTATATTTGTTGACAATGGTTTAAATTTTTTACAGGCCATCAGATACAATATAAGTTATACATGTTACATATCGTTTTAATCGTAACGACTTGAGGAACATATATAACAAGTCAGTTTTACCCCAGGGCGAATGGCGTAAAAACACATTTCCCCCAAATAAACAAAATGCGTTTTTTTTTTCAATTTCACCACACTTTGAATTTTTTTCTGGTTTCGCAGTGTACTTTATGGAAAAATTCAGCCTGTCATTGCAAAGTACAATTAGTGACGCAAAAAATAAGGGCTCATGTGGGTTTCTAGGTGGAAAAATGCAAGTGCTATGGCCTTTTATGCACAAGGAGGAAAAACCGAAAACGCAAAAATCGAAATTTGCTCTGTCCTTAAAGGGTTAAGGTTATTACAAAGGCTCATAGTATCTGTATGATATTGTAAACATACAATCCTTTGTTGCCTGTGAGCGACTTTCTTTTTGAATATGTAATGAATTTTCAATATGTATGTTCAAATATTACATAAGCCACTAATAAAATATTGTTTAAAAAAAAAAACATGGTGTAAAGTGAAACAGGCTCAGTAGCCCCTAGCAACCAATCAGATTCCACCTTTCATTCCTCACAGACTTTGGAAAATGAAAGGTGGAATCTGATTGGTTGCTAGGGACAACTGAGCCAGTTTCACTTTACACCATGTTTGATAAATCTCCCCCAATGTGTTTATCTCAGGGCTTTAGAGTAGGAGAGTTGTGTTGTTGCTGGATGATTGTATATGAAAAGCAGTGTAATATGAGGATATCCTGTGTAAGGGTATGTTCACGCTGAGAAAATGGGGCAGAATTCCACAGCAGAACTCTCCTGCTTCAGTGGCAGATGGCATCTCTATGGGAGAGCTCTAAATGTCAATTCTCTATGAGCCCTCCCATAGAGATGCCATCTGACACTGAAGTAGGTGGGATTCTCTGCTGCGGAATTCCGCCCCATTTGCTCAGTGTGAACATACCCTAATATAGAGAAGAAGAAGAAGCCATAAGTAGTGTAGCAGTAAATTCTGTCCCCAATGCGTTTTCTCTGTGGGAGAAGATTGTGTGTTTGTCTTGAGTGTGCTATAGCTGCAGCAGGCTGCATGTGTGTTTGAGAGAGAGGAAGAAATAAAAGCGGTTTTCCCTTTTCACCCTATGACAGCACCTCTGGAGAACGTCCATCCCCCTTCTCATGAGGTAGGAAACATCCGCCAGACTTTAGCTTTGAAAGAAGCAGGACCAAAGGACCAACCCCCTACTCCAGTTCTGCTTCTGATCTTCTGAGAAGAGGATGTGGAGGGTGTAGCTTCTCTGCACCCTCCATTAAGTCACCAGGGATCAGCTGAACTGTGGGCATCCGGTCCTATTGCAGAGTTGCAAACACAAAAAAATGCAACAGCTCACCGCAATAGCAAGATATAGACCCACTACAGACATGAAAATAGTTAAAAGCAGCCCCCCAACTGCCAAAAAAAACTTCCACAAAAATAATGAGGCTCTTGGTTACCATTTGAAAATGGTGTAAACTACCTCACCACGTTACGGTGGCCTCATAACTGGGCAGTCCTACACTGTACTATGGCCTCTCCATGGCATGAAATACGCCTATGCAGAGTTACCTGGACTCTTGGATTACCCAGCCTTAAAGGGGTATTCGCCCCAAAATTATTTTTGCATTAATACGCTGCCCACCCGTAGCTTTCCATCTTTCCAATATAAAGTTAGTATGGATTCTGCACAGTTTTGCTGTTATCCAGCTGCATTCACCCCCACGGATTGCATAGAATCATCAGACCTCAGTCCAACCCGACACGCTCCCTGCTCCTGGCCCCCACCCTCCGTGTCGGCATCACGTGTCCTCAGTCCCAGCACAGTGAAGTGACTGAGAACACTGATGCGGTGGCTGCTGTTACAGAGGGAGACAGTGATCAGCGCAGCTGGGACTGCATCCCTCTCTAACAGCAGCCACCTGGTCACCCCCAGCCCAGAGCTCACCCCGTGTCCAGAGCCTCCCGCACCGTCCAGCACTCACCCGCAGCACACAGCCCCCTGGCCCACCCGCGGCATCCCTCACTCACCCGCAGCACACAGCCCCCTGGCCCACAACCGACCGCCCCCCCCCATCACCCGTGGCATCCCTTACTCACCCGCAGCATAGCCTCCGCACTCACCCGCGGCCCCCCCCCCGCGGCAAGCTCCGCCCCCCGCAATCTCCCGCGACTAGCTCCGCCCCCAGCGATCACCCGCGACAAGCTCCGCCCCCCGCGACAAGCTCCGCCCCTCGCAATCGCCCGCATCACCAACAACTCAGCTCTGCTACATCGGCATCCCCAACTCACCTCTGCTACACCGGCGTCCCCGCCAACTCAGCTCTGCTACACCGGCATCCCCAACTCAGCTCTGCTACACCGGCGTCCCCGCCAACTCAGCTCTGCTACACCGGCGTCCCCGCCAACTCAGCTCTGCTACAGCGGCGTCCCCGCCAACTCAGCTCTGCTACATCGGCATCCTCAACTCACCTCTGCTACACCGGCGTCCCCGCCAACTCAGCTCTGCTACAGCGGCGTCCCCGCCAACTCAGCTCTGCTACAGCGGCGTCCCCGCCAACTCAGCTCTGCTACACCGGCGTCCCCGCCAACTCAGCTCTGCTACACCGGCGTCCCCGCCAACTCAGCTCTGCTACACCGGTGTCCCCGCCAACTCAGCTCTGCTACACCGGTGTCCCCGCCAACTCAGCTCTGCTACACCGGCGTCCCCGCCAACTCAGCTCTGCTACACCGGCGTCCCCGCCAACTCAGCTCTGCTACACCGGCGTCCCCGCCAACTCAGCTCTGCTACACCGGCGTCCCCGCCAACTCAGCTTTGCTACACCCGCGTCCCCGCCAACTCAGCTTTGCTACACCGTCCCCGCCAACTCAGCTCTGCTACACCGTCACTTCCAACTCAGCTTTGCTACACCAACACAGCCATCTCTACACTGTCTCCTTCATTGTCTCAGCTCTGCTACTTCACCATCATCAGGCATAAGCATTGCATGATGGGAAATGTAGTTTCCTATCTTGGATATAGACCATGTTTTAGAAAAAGTTGTAACTCAGGAACGGCAGCAGCTAGAAAGATGGGAGACGTCTCAAAATACTCAGGGGGCTTGGTGAGTAAGGCGAGCTAGGTTTGGGAGCATTACATTTTTTTAGCTCTTGGGGGGAATACCCCTTTAAGACCCTTAAAGGGGTATTCCCCCCCAAGAGCTAAAAAAATCCCAAACCTAGCTTGTCTTACTCATCAAGTCCCCTGAGTATTTTGAGCCGTCTCCCGTCTTTCTAGCTGCGTCCGTTTCATAGTTACAAGTTTTTTAAAACTGGCGCCGGCCAGAAAACTACATTTCTCATCATGCAATGCTTATGTCTAACTGGTACATGATGTAGCAGAGCTAATATGCAGTAGATATATCAGAGTTGAATGAGCGGCATAGCAGAGTTGAATGAGCGGCATAGCAGAGTTGAATGAGCGGCATAGCAGAGTTGAATGAGCGGCATAGCAGAGTTGAATGAGCGGCATAGCAGAGTTGAATGAGCGGCATAGCAGAGTTGAATGAGCGGCATAGCAGAGTTGAATGAGCGGCATAGCAGAGTTGAATGTGCGACCTAGCAGAGTTGAGTGTGCGACCTAGCAGAGTTGAGTGTGCGACCTAGCAGAGTTGAGTGTGCGACCTAGCAGAGTTGAGTGTGCGACCTAGCAGAGTTGAGTGTGCGACCTAGCAGAGTTGAGTGCGACCTAGCAGAGTTGAGTGTGCGACCTAGCAGAGCTGAATGAGCTGAATGAGCAGCATAGTTCATCAGTTCAGGTGCGGGGGGGGTGTGTC